>NW_020170398.1:1182509-1213664 GCF_000524195.1 Echinococcus granulosus
TAGTAGTAGTAGGTAGGTAGGAGGAGGAGGAGAGAGAGAGAGAGAGAGAGAGAGGGAAGTAATAAAGTACACAATCAAGTGGATAAAAAAGAGTGATATGAAGTGAGACGGTTGCTGGCCATGGCGACGAGTTTAAGACTTTTCATCAATCTTTTCCTCTCCCTTCTTATTCTCGTCTCCATCAGCATCTTTTTCTGCCTTTGGTTGTGCTTCCTCTTCTAAAATAAATCAGAATTTCATTGAAAAAAAGATAAGGCTGAAATGTTGACAACTTCAGAGGACGTCCATATCCCGATTCTCTAGTTTCTAACTCCACGGCTAATTCCTGTGCATTCTAGTCCCTTCTGATTGACCAACACACATATAGATGTGATAGCAATGGCTGTAAGATCAAGGCCAAGCAAATATTAGTAAACACGTAAGGCTGGAACCATTCCTAGGCGCTAGCATCCCCCCTTAACCGGCCGGCTGCCACTTGCACCCACGTCGTACCCTTTGTTTGCTACTACACGTCAAGAGATAAAGAGGCGTCTTCCACCAACCCACTGGGGCTGAAAATTCGACCAGTTCAGAGCTCACGCACATAAATACCATTTTGCAACAAATAAGGTCTACCTGGAAGATATAATTAGCATATATGAGAATATTACCTTTTGGAGGTGAGGATTTGCCAGCTCGTAGAGCACGACAGAGGTTGGATAGGCTGTCAACCTGTTTTTGCAGGGCTTGTGATCTCTCCTTCTCCTTGCGACACTCGTCGATCATGTCCAAGAGGGCCTTCTGACTCACCTCCCATTTGCTACGCCACTCCAAGGCGGCCGATTCCGCGGTGCGCAGATGTTTCGTCATCTGGTGTTTGGAAACAAATGTCAAATGAAAGTCGAGACGTCCAGACAACTGCCTACATTGCCCTCAGTGTTGTATCTGACTCTTCTTGGAGTCGGCAAATCGAACCATTCGGTCCCTTCCTACTGCCCCAGTAGTTCTATCAAGCCGAATTTGCTTTTTCATCATAAGTTGTTAGCAATGACTTGTTTAACTTTTGGACCTGGGAAATGAAACCCCACTGTTTAAATATATGTATCACAAGAGCACAGATGAGAACGCGTCATTTCATTAGTATGGTGCACATTACTATGCTTTCTACTAACACTTCTTGGATCTGATGCAATTCAGACTCATCAGCTTCACGAGATTTCAGAATTGCAGCAACTTCGCGTGCAGATTTGCCTCTAACATTCAGGGAAGGTGCGGTGGAGGTGCGTACCACATAGAATGGTCCCAAAAGTCTACCTCTGGTGGTAAATCATTCAAAAATGAATGCAGTGCTCTCGGGGAGACCAACCATTCTTAACCCGAGTAGGCAATCACGTCTCGCGTTTGACAAGTTGTTTCGTGACTCACGTGACAAGGAGGACTTTCCCCAATTTTTAATTTCATATAAAATGAAACAACTCCCCTACACCTACACTAACAGGGGGAGGGGAAGGGCAAAGGAAAGCGGAAGCGGCACTTACGCGTGTTAATAGGCAGCGGCAATCCTCGAAAACGATCTACCTGTCGACCCTCGCTTCTTCCATATTTCACAGGACGTTGTATATTCCAAACTGCTGCCTGGCAGACTTGTGATAAAGACTGTTTTTTTTTACAATAGACTCATCATTGATTAGCACAACCCATTCACCACCCACAACACTTCACACATCTAAGGCACACCACCTTCTCACACCCTGACGACTTTCCTCGTGTCTCTGTGTGCGCGTGCTGCACAGCAGATTCAATTGCCTGGCATGTTGAAGATTAAACACTCCTTCCATCCAACAAACCTGCAAAACTCCTCTTTTTTAGAAAAAGCCAAGATCAGTGGATTGGAGGAAAGAACGTCCCATTCTTATTCTTACAAGACACACAAGACTGCATGCTCCAAACCACTTAGAGGAAGGGAGAAAGGTGGCGTCCTAACCTCATTTGCAGCCTTCGGTTGCCCTTAGTTCACATTTCCTTAGCATCACACCCCCCGAAACAGAACTGATATGTCTTTTGGAGGGGAAAATGCCGAGATAGGAAGGAAGGTGGATAGGGCTAGGGTTTTTCCTGGGTTCTAGAGACGAAATGTTGTATAAAGGCCGAGATGCTAATGTTAATTTTTCAACGAATAAAGCATTTAAAGTGCTTTCTAGAAATATTCAGGCTTTATCACCAGATAAGGTACGAATTTACTGAGTGTGACTTATCTAAATTTGACAGCTAACGTAGTTTGAAAAAATAAAACATGAAAATGAAAAGCCAGGCGAGATTCGCGATAGTTGAGTGAAGGGTCTTCGCTGTCACCTTGACAACACCGAGCCAACGATAGATCAAATAAGACTTTTTTCTTTTCAAAAAAGACAATTTATCCTCCCAATCGGTGAGAACTGCCTAGTATGAGAGAGGGTGAAATCTTAGGGACTCTTTTGTTTTGTCGATAAGAAAACATTGAAAGGGATACAGGCTCGCCGCAAACGGTTAGACAAACACCCCCATGGTTTCAGTTTAAGGCTGATTTGTGTAAAATCAGCCAATCTCTTTACCGAGGAAAGGTTTGATGGGAGAAAGCCAGATTTGATTTCATAAATTTTGATTATTCAAACGTCACAAACCACTTTCCTTGAAATCTTCCACTTTTGTACTTCTGAATGGTTCTTGCAATGACACCCATGTTTATTATGAGATGAAAAGATTCACCGACTCCATTACGGTTTATCACTAGTAAATACTTGGGTCCCAGCCCAGTTCTCACACATGGCCGGCAAAATGGCAAAAGTTGTCTCCGCTGAACGAGAGTCACAACAATAATAATAATAACCGTTAAGGAAAAAGATGAAGTCGTCAGAACTACCTACGCTATGTTATCTACACTACTCCGTGATTCCTGAATTGAGTGAAGGGACCGAGTTTAGGAGATAAAACGACCGAGAGAATCCCATCAAGGATCACAAAGCGCAAGGTCAAATTCTAACCATAAAAACAGAAAATACTTCTTTTGTTTAAGCTGTGTTGGAAGAATTCGTAAATGTCGCCAGCTTTTTTAGAGTCACCGGCATCCACACGCATGCGATGTGCGTCCAAGGAAGTGGAGTTTCGCAAACCACCAACCAGAGTGTTATGGACAACGTAGCACATAAGCTCCCCGAGTCTCAAATAGATGTATCATTATTATTATTATACTGCTGAAAAAAGAAAACTCTACACATATTTTCATATCTTAAACACAATCATTATTTACAGCAAGATTTGGTGAAACCGGATGTGGTAAATTGATAAAGCACACGTCGCGGATAAGAAAAAATCTAAGATCCTCTGCTGTGCTGTTGCGTGCCAACATGAAGGAATTTCAATTTGTAGAAGAATGCAGGCTGTTGCGATTCTCTACTTTACTACGTCAACCATTTCAGCTCGCATGCTGGTGGTGTGACAATCTTCGTCCTTCTGCTACTTTTCGACTTGGAGGCAAGCATCAATGTATTTCCCTGAAGTACTAACAATAGACCACTTCTTGCAAGCCTAATAAGCGGTCGCATCAAACGGCGTGTTGTTTGAAACAAATTCACGCCAAGAAATGCAGTCATTGAGGCATTTTTACAGTTGGCCGGCATGGAAAGCTCACAGTTTGGATGGCAATATTTGTGATTTCGACAGTGATTAACCACAGGCCACACTGAACTGATTTATAATTGGGCCATGATCAAGAAATTGGTGAAATTTCTCCAAATAGCAAGCGCATTCAAGACACCACTGCCATCTGTGGGGAATGCCTTCACCAAAAGCATTCACGTACGCACGCCTGTTGATTGCTTTTGGTGGGTAAGCGGTGAGGGTTTTGTTTCACCTGACGACGCATGGACGCTGACGGTGCAGAGGCACGAACAAAATACGTGACTGCGTTTCCCAGATGCTCTCTCAGTCGACTAAACTCTACGCAAAAAAAGGGCTGAAGAAATTTTGGATTTTGAGTCGAAAATCCCAGTTGCACAGGGTATGGAAGTAAATTTTTAAGGAGCTTGGATTAAAATAAAGCAGGACGTCTTCATAGTCAATTTTGAAAGAGTTGGGAAGGAAGGAAACTGAACAAGTCTGCACCGAACAATTACAAACGCAGTAGCATTGTTAACAATGACAATACTAAAATATTAGCACCCGAGGAAACTGAAGAAAGTTGATTGAATTGATGACAGGGTACACGACCCACAAATTACTGTTACCCTTTTTGTCTTTACTGAAGTGAACAAAACGCAGTGGCCATTGGCATTCCCTGGCTTCGGCGATTCACTTAAAGCAAAGCTAAGCTGAAAACTGGTTAGAGAACTGAAAAAGTCCACTTCGTGCCTACCAATTTATGCAAAGATGGGATATCTGCCCCGAAAAACCCTTTTACAACAAGGACAACAACAACAACAACAAAAAAGCTCAGCTGACAAGGTACATTTGGGGGAGAAAAAGACGCACCTTTTGCATCTCCTTCTTGGTGTTTTCGATGAGATCGTTGCTTTTGGCCATAGTTTTATTGAAAGACTGGTACTTGTTCTTGTAAAATTCAATCTACAAATGCAAGATAAAAGGAAGAATAGAATCGCTCCGCATGAAAAAGGAGACGAAGGGTGCCTCCTGAAAAGTGTACGGCGCGCATCAAACTAGAGGTGAATTGTCCTAGGATGTCAGACCTCGATGGGAACGAAGCAAATGAAAATTTTCGCCTAATTTGCACTTTCTAAGTAAAGTATAATTTCTACATCTTCTAAACTACTTTTGATAAATATTGCGGCAGTGGATGGACGTTGTTTCAAGAATATCAGGAACCGCACATGAGGGCAAAGCAGAATTTATGCTACTATTTGTTCCCTACAAAAGAATTTTTCAGGTAACATCTTGCCTAGATAAAATGACCCGGAACAGTGCAAAGTAGACTACAGGACTGTGGAAAGCAGGATTTAAAAGACGACGGGGGAAGAGGCAGCGAAAGATGGATTAAAAAACTCCAACAAAATAATAATAGCAACTTTTAAAGAAGAAAAGGGATCCAAATATGAGGCTTTCGACGCACTTTATCACTCTCAACGTAAGAGGCAGACGGACTTAACATGAAGAAAACAAGACGAGAGTGGAGCTTTGAATTCCCTGCTTTACGTTCAAAGATGGTACTTTTAGACCAGCTTGAAGACTGAGAGACAGCAAAAGGTGAAGGGGATATTATGAATTCAATCCTCTACTTTAAACAATAAGACACCCACCAACAGGAAAACGGGCGTTTGACATTTAGTAAACCACTACTAGAACAAAATGTCAGTACAAAAAAAGAGAAAAAGTGCAGCAAACAGGTCCTACGCAATCTTTTCCAACCACGCAAAGGAATGAGGAGTATGTTGATGGAGATTCTTTAATCACAAATGGGGTGCAAATATGTCAAGCCTGTAGGCCGAATAAAGCTAGACTGAAAAGTATGGAAACTTAAAGGAGCCTCCAATTCCACTCTTTTAGAACATTTAGAGAAGTGTCAATGTAAGCGGCAAAGCCAGTACGAAGAAGCGGGTGTTTTACACTTGGAAGTCTGAAAACAAGAGAATTCCTACCCAACTCATGCAGATAATGCAAATTGGTCAAAGAAGTAAAAAAAAGACTAGTAGAAAGTGAGCAAAAAAGGAAACGGACGTTTCAGTCTTAGTAACTTCATACTACTTCATCCTGAAATTGGGGACCTTAGAAGAAAGAAGGGTTAAGAGGCGGAGAATTTATGGATATCCCAGAATGAGTAATCTATCACTAATGCAGGTCCTTTCTCCAGTAGGGAAATGCTAAAGAGGAAATGTATAATCAAGCCCATTTAAACTATTTATCCGTATAACCTTAGTAGAGGAATGGGAAAAGGTAGTTAACATTTAATGTTACCTTGGCTCAAAAATAAGAACCCCTAGCTGAACAATTATGACTAGCGGAGAATGAGAAGAGAAATTTGCCTGCTCTTTGAGCTTCTCCTCCACCAACTGGTGCGCCTCGAGGCGCTGTTTAAGGAGGCTGCACTCCTCGAGGGCTCGCTCCGTCTCGCGCTTCTCGCGCAGCACCGCCTGCTCCTGCACTGCCCGCGCCTGCACCGCCTTCGCCTCCGCCAGCTTCGCCTCCAACTCCCGCGTCTTCAGTAGCTGCAACAGATGAACACAAGAGAGATTTTCCCAGAACTAGTTGAATAACGGTTAACCTGTCAGTTTTATATACAACTTCAGTGGCACTTCACCTGATGAGGAAGGAGGGGCCATATCAACGGAAAATAACCATGGTGCTGAGCAAGTGAGACACTGCCTCTCACAGAGTATCAAGGAGTAGATATTTCCAATAACACGAAACAAATAGTCGCTGCATCAATGTCACCAGTGGCTGTAACAGTGAATAGCGAGGGACGAGGAAGGTTTAGGGCTGACAATTTTGTAAAGGGAACATACCCCAAAGTAAAAACTGCTTAACCTGACGATTGGTTAGTACCTACAAGGCTTCGGGAAAGAAACTTTCACAAGTGCGGCTGATCCATTTCAGAACAGCTCATGTCATTTCCTCGAGGGTTCCTTGGAGCCCAGAATGCGCTAACTTACCGAAATTGAATATTTTTTGTGCATAATGACTGCGGCCATCATTCCCGCAGAGAGACTGATTTTTAATTTAAAAACAGACGATCATGCATCAATAAGAATTTCCACATGCTGAGTGAATGCTCGCAGGAGTGACTGGGGACTAGGAACGACCGTGGCCGAGACCGTCGTTGAGAGAGGTACGTTAAGCCGTCGTTTTGGGATTTGCAACATTCAAGTAGCTTACTCCAGAGCGGCTGAATGGAGCTTCAATATGAGAACCGCCCAAGTTTGGATTCTGTGCTTCTATTCACATGCAAACATCACCATTATTGGCTGCCATCTTTGTTGACGGTGACTGCGCTAGCCTAGCCACTATGTATGCGTCCGTTGTATGTGATGGAAGGCACTTATTACTTACTACAGTGCGCAGCATTAGCCACAGAAGCATTCCTTTTATCGAAAAACCTGCAATATTGAGTCCTGAAGTGGCTTGAATATCCCTGCACTGTTACAAAAAAAATTGCATATCCACATCTCCACATATAGGTAGCAAAAGTCCACCTAAAAGGACCACAATTGAAAACCACAAAGCATTGACTCCAACTCCCGCGCCTTCAGCAATTACATGGAGGGACAGGTAAAATCTGGGACTATCTTTGCATTCATAACCCTTTGAATTTGTCTCCCGAAGCAGCGACAGCAAACGCAAACAAAGAAGTGAATAAACGAGTCAATATGCTCACTTATTACCTGCTGGGCTTTTACATCAAAGTAAGCTAACTACTTAGTTAAGAGGCTTTAAAAATAACCCAAACAAGACGTCATAAAGCCCAACAAAGACATCAAAAAGCAAGCAATTTAGAATGCAATGTCATATTTTACCAATCAAATTAACTATACCTGCAGAGGGATTCCTAATAAAAAGATGGAAACTGTGCGGTGCTTTGCAATGACCTTTCTCAAAACCAGACTATCAATGCGTCACGGAGGACAAGTTATGCCTTCTTTTAATACAGTGCACGAATCCAAGAGAAGGGTGACCAACAATTTCTAAAATTGTTTTACGCCAAAATTTTTACGTTGGAGTCCCTTGAACAACTATGTTTAGACGTCATTGAAGGAGTCCTCGAAGCTGGATGCCCTCAATATCAAGGACTTATGGTATTGTGCAAACAATAAAGTCGTAATCGAAATAAATACAGACCACGCAAAAAGTAGCTGCCCTAGGGACCGCACGAAAACGGATGGCGAATTTATCCGACAGGGATGAGATAGTCAGGGACCTAATCAAATAGGTACTATCATTACTGCCTAATTAGCCAGAACACTTATAAAGTGTAGTTTTAGATGACAGCAAAGATCAGGATAACGTCCGCAATGACACATTCACAAGCATGAATCGGTCACAGATTGAAACGTCGATCAGATAAATACGAACAAGCCGATGATCTGAATATTATCAATGAGAATAACGGTTGAGGGAAATAAAAGCAACTTAAGTGTGCTCCACTTTTATTTGAAGAGGTACTGAATAACATAGGGTAAAAAAATAATTAAGAGGCTGGAAGGTTGGTCTAACTAAAGACGCCACGATTACCTTTTGCACGTAACTTTCACGTTTTTCGTGGTCCGCGATGAATTTCTGCAGTTTATCAGCCAACATTTGATTCTCTTCCCGAAGTTTATTATTCTTTTCCAAATAGTCGTTCAGTTGGGTTTGAATTTCGTTGATTCCACTCTGAAACCGGTCAGCCACCTCCTTACGCTTCTCGTCTTCTGACTGAGCCATCGCCAAGCTTTGATCCTACGGAATCACTCTACTGAAAACGGTTTGAAAACCAACGTACCCTTATCAAGTGATTTTGCTTCTGGAGCTCCCTACACAAAGCCTCTAACTTTTCCCTCTGTATATTCGCTCGATTAAAACTATCAAGGTACTGATCACGTTCAGCCGCGACCTGAAATTTTCACAGATCATACTCCTTTTCAAAAACTCCAACGATTCATTACTAAAACAAGGAAGTTCTTACAGATAAAATGCGCTTTTCTGTGAGCTTGAGCTTTGAACTCATCTCGCTGTTTTCCGAATTAAGGATTTGAAACTTTCTATACAGTGCAATAAGTTTATCCTCATCACTAGCATCTTCCGGGAGAGTGCGCAGTTCACCAGCTGAAAAGACTTGGTGTAAACTACTGACAGCACGAACCTATAAATTTAAGCTCTCTTTTGCGATGCTTTTTGGTCAAACCGAGGACACTTTTTTGCTTTTCTTCCTCTTGCTTCTGTTTTTCTTCAATAATTTCGGCGACCGGTTCCTCAGTAGCCATACCAGGTGCGAACTAGGACACTAGAACAACCACAGCCCAAGCCTGTTAAAATTAGCGCACTTTTGGCAAAAACGACTAAGCACTTGCTCAAAGCTCGTAGTTAATTTTACCTCTTAAAAATTTGCAAAAAAATATCATATGATATGCATTGAAATGGGTTTGTAGACATTTTTTATAGTGTATGTGTCTGTAGTATTTTTACCGCGATTGCAGATATTTCAATTGGAGCACTGACACTACAACTCTTTTATCGTACTATTAGATTCGACAGCATGTACTTCACAAAAGCTCAAAATTTTTGTTTTTGGGCATTTTTTAGAGCAGTGTTTATTGGAGATCTGTGTGATGCACCGTGAGTTGTTATACCCCTAGGAGGTTACTAAAAGATGCTTTATCCTTTCAGCACAGCGCTACTAGGGGCCATTGACATAGTTTTATAGGGCATTCTACATGACAGACGCATAGTCTGTGGTGACTGTAGGTTGCACCTGTTTCTATACGGCTAAAAAAATAGCAAATCTCCGCACCTTCTCCCCTCTGAGCATCTCGGTGCTGCTGCGGTTACCCTTTTTCTCGCGTAATACGCATATATTAAAGTAAACAAATCACCGTACAGGGAAAACCGATGCCATGAGGGATTCAAACCCATGTGAGGGTGCAACTTAATATTTATGATAATGTATACAGTCCGTTTGGTTTGAATCCTAGAATCTTACTACCTTTGTGAGTCCATTTGCATAAAAAAGGACTTTGTGAATAATTATGCTAAGGACAGGACTATATTTCATAGCGGGCATTGGAGTATCTCGCGACTTCTTTGAAGACAAAAGACGATATAATGCTCGGGCAAAACATATACATTTAACACACAGAAGGGGTTTGCGGCTACTGACATGCCACAGAGTCCAGCCCATTCAGTTTATGGTGCACTGATTAAGACACAAAGCCGCCCTTTACCAGAGTCGTAAGTTAAACAAACATCCAACGCATTGTTAGCACTTTATCTAAGTCTATTGTTTCTCGTAGTCACATCTATACCTTCACAGTATGAAATGTCATTTTGTTCTGCCAGATTTAATGACCCTGTCTTTGAGGTCATTTGAGAGTAATGAAGTCTTAGCTTCACCCTGTCAGCACTTGTTGTGTCTAAAGCAGATGCCCTTCCAACCCATTTGTAGAAAGCCCCTACGGATTCACCCACCCCCATTATTAGTTTCTTTTTATTTAACCAGAGTAATCGGGATAACTTTTTAAGCGGCATAGGACTTGTTCCCCGATGTCGATGATGGCCGCGATGTCTTCCCTGAAGCTGTAATAGGGCATCCGAAATAAAAGTACAAATTATTATTCCTGTACAGAAGGCCTGGGCGACTTTTGGGCATGGCTGGAGAGCCCGGTCGGATATCAAGAATAATAACTGCGGAGGTAAAAGTATTGAATGGCCAAAGCAAGAGACCGAGCTTCCAAACCCCACTACCGCCGTCACCACCAATTTTGCCGTCCCACTTTGCTGTAGCGGTAGGTGGTAATTAAACCGATGCAAACCCACTTATTGAGTCCAAGCTTCACCACGAATTTTACTAAGAAAATGCCCCTCTGCTGAACCATCGGAAGCATATTGTGCCTATGGTGAGTCATTCATCATTTGATTTGCGAAACATGGAAACGTAGAACTGATACCTTCTGTGGTATACCTTGTTTTTTTGTACTGGATTATATTCTGACAACGTCGACAAAGTGAAGGAGCGATGTTAACTTCGGGTGGCAAATTCAGCTAGTCTGGATCAGTGAGGTCTACGAATAAACATATGCCAGAGAATGAATCCGTGTTCTCATACCGATCGCGGCAAGGATCCCTTTATTACAGCGTAAAAGTGCGCAGCCACGCCGCAACTTTCAAACGAGAAGCCAAGCTCACACCCTGTAAACCCCACCAAATAAAGGAAGCGGGGCCGCAGACGGCTCAGCGACATTTACCACCCGCACACTTCCTTGAAGGCCCAACGTGACACACAATAAGTTGAGGTAACCGTGCCAATGAGCACTTGCGCGTGCGAAAGCAGCGCGGCTCGAAACACCCCACGCACCGCTGTCAGTCAGCCCTGCCAAGTATGGTAAAGCCAAAGAGTAGACCTCCTAGAGAACTGACAACCGGATGAAGCGTGGCCCCCCAGATCCATCCCCAAAATTGAGGGTTGACAAAGGCAGACCTTGGGTAGTCCTCTGGCATCCAATCACACCAACAGCCGCCGACACGCGGGTAAAAACCACACGCCAAAGCCAACCATCAACCAGAGCAGCACAAGAGGTGCAATAACCCCCAACGCTTTATAGGGTCCTTAGGCGTCACCATTTTGCGTCATTTTTGCACGTCCCCCGCTTAACACGGAGTGCGGCGGGAAGCAGAGGAAGGAGTGAAGTAAGAAGAACCGTGCGAGGAAAGATAGAGGAACAAAACAGAATGCATGGCGAAGGACTGTGAAAGTCGAAGATGGGAGTGAGGGCATGAACACGAAACGCCTGGGTGCTGGCAGCTAGGGAACGGTGATGGGACAGGGACGAGTGGCGGCAAAACCACACATAGACAATAGACAGAGAGGTTTCTGTACACAAACATCCGGCGCGCCAACACATTTCGCAGCGTCTTTTTCTTCAGTCCTCTTTTCCTAGGCACTTGGGGGCAAACCGAGAGACCGACATGTGGGACGGAGAGGGAGAAGCATTGCCGTGCGTGTGTGCTGGGGATAGCGAGGAGGCGGAAGGGAGTGTGACGGGTAGTTGTCGTGTCTCTGTACAGCGGGGATCGAAAACAAACGTTCGATCGAGTCAGCGGGAGCCTATCCATGCATCCGCCGTGGTTAAGGGTGCGGTGCAGCCGCTGCATAGTCGAAGGTAGGGACGGAAGGAGCAGATGGTTCGGCGGGGTTCCAGTGGGAAGAGGAGTTTGTTACTGCCGGCGCAGCAGCAGGATAACCCATTGCTCCTGCGCCACCACCAGCTGCGCCAGGCGCGGCCGCAGCCACTGCTGCCGCCGCACTGTTTTGATAATGCGGATTAGGGGCGGCTGATGCTGCTGCGGCGTTGTGATGGGGATGATGGGCGTTATTTGACCGCCCAGCGCCGTACTGACCACGGAAGAGAGCAGAATTCGTGGCGTAGTTGGCATATATACCTGGGTGCACCAAAAATGACTCTTTGCATAGGGAAACAGAAACAAAGAACTGAATGGAAAAAGGCATATATTTGCGTCCTTCAGTGACCACCGTCCCCGGCGCTGCATAAGCATTCACATAAATGTAAAGGCTACTATCACGTGATCCAGGGAATTCACAGAAAGTAATAAATTGTGCACTGACTAATGATTCCATTAATTCGAGTCTATGTTGAAAATGCTTTACAACTGTAAATGTTAAGTGAAGAGACAAAGCCGTGTGTGTGGGCGCGCATATGCGCAAACACAGGTGACCTATGAGATATATCAGCAGAGGGCACGGAAAAATTAAAGTACGCATGTAGTAGACATGTAACACTTTTTGCTGGAGTGGGAAATAAGACCACCAAAAAATACTCGTGGTTTGAGTGCTACCTAGACTAAAATACTTAAAGGCAGTCTGGCCAATTCATCAGGAAGCGTACTCACCATAGCCGCCGGTTGCAGTACTGGGGTTAGCCGCGGCACCGAAATAGTCATAGCATCCGTAGTATCCACCATAAGTATAGGGGTCCAAACTGGCATAAGCACTGGAATAATCTCCGTAAGGATAGGGTGCGTAGGCAGCATAAGCTGGGTCAATGTAGCCGAGACACTTCATATCTAAAAAACGACACATCCGAAAAAAGGTCAGACTGGATGATGCAATAGAAGTGTACGACAGAAAATACTCACTCTTGTTCTTGTTTGCTTGATCCTTTGTTACGGCAACCCGCACATCGCACTGAAATAAGTGGGAAAAAATGCACCCAAATCAAAATGCGAATGAGAAATTAAGCCGCAAAAGGACCCAACGATAGAAGAGGGACGAAACAAAGGTAAATAGCGTAGAGCTTAACAACTACACGCAAAACAGTGGCGTATAAACTTACGCTACGTCGGTGATATAAAAACCACAAAGCAAGACCACGGTTGTTTCAAACAGAAGGCATTATTGTCAGTGCAAGTTAACAACTATGACGGCGAACAGCACAAAATTATGATAGTTGATCAAAAGCCTACCAAGCGGCCGTGGATTTCCTGCCTTTCCTTGGCTATGGCTTTGCGAGCAGCAGCTTCGGTCGCGAAGCTGACGAAAATGTAGTGCTTTCGCTTTCCTTTTTGCAGGTCGAAGGGCAGATCGAGAGACTCAACCTAAATTACATTAGTCTAGGGCAAACATTGTACTAACCTGCCCAAATTGACTGAAGTACTCTTTTATCCTCTCCTCAGTGAGCTCGGGATCTATACCGCCAACAAATATTTTCTTCATAGCTTCACGGGAGGGCTTGGCCCTTTTGGGGTCAATCCTTTTTCCCATGAGTTTGTGTTCGGGAACGCTGAGGACTTTATTTACCGAGTCTTCATTTTCAAACGTAACAAAACCGAAACCCCGAGAGTGTCCCGTGAAACGATCAATCTTTATAATGCACCGAGTAACATTGCCCCACTGGGAAAAATAAGACTGAAGATCCTCTAACAAAATGTCAAAGAGAGAACATTAAATACCGCTAGTTGTTTCCCAGTTTAGTCCACCAACAAACAGCTTTCTATGACAAACAATTAAAACACCATTGACTTGATTACCGAACATCATCGTCAGACTCAGACTGCACAGTAGCATCACCTGATCCGTCTGGGTGCTTTTCGGCAGTGTTGTTCTCCACAACGGAAGGTGAATCCTCCCTTATTTCGTCAGATTTTTCAACATCATTCGGGCTTCTCTCCGAATTCTCACACATTGCATCCATCATCCGTGTGGCAATGCGTAATGGTGGCTATTTTTAAGCGTTTCTCATATTAAAACAAATTTGCATCAATGAATTTGCCAAAGACGTGGGATGCAAAAGCTGACTCGGTAAGAGTGAAAACACGTTTGATAAAATCAATTTTTAAAGACTTGATTGATGCATATCTCCTGTATTCCAGCAAATCATTTATCTATGCCCAGTTACATTTTACAAATTATCTTGCACTTTATTTAAATTGGAAGCCAGCCCTAAACAGGAGGAGAGTATTGCAAAGCATAAATAGTAAGCAATTTTTTTAGGATATCTGCCTACACTGAAGCTAACTTAGGAATTTTTGTGCACGAACCACCCTCATCAGCATAATAGGGGTTCTTAAAGCGACGGGGACTAAATCTCCATTTCGAATTAGTAACAATTTTGCTTTACAACGTGGCCTGATAAGCTAACCCAACCGAATTATACACACTGAGAAACACCTAAGTTCTTATCGGATAAACTTTAACTCCGCAGAATGAACCAAATCACCCTCACCAAATGCTTAACTTCAAGCTTTTAAGAATGATCTGTGGTTCTTACGTCAGAAACGCAAGACCCACAAACCCCCCCTCTAAGTCGTAGCTCACTTATTTGATAATTTGCTTTATTGTGCCACTGCGCACAAAACAACACCAGCCTTTTTATCGGTGTAACCGCAGCGCTTTAAGGCCTCTTTAAAGACAACACTCTACAATGCGAGCAGAATATGCATTGTCGACTAACAGCAGGGCTTGGGACTGCCGCCACTCCACGGAGGCCAGGCCGCCATGCGGAGGAATAGTAGCCAAGTGTTTAGGCAGCCCGCCCTCAAGGTTGAGAGTTAAAATAATGACTAGCGTGTTTTGCGATAATAATTTTTCCCGAGTATTACTGCTGTGTACTTAAATGCACAACTCAGTGCGCCTCTTCTTTAATCACTAAACTTATCAAATACTTGTAGCCTAAATAAAGGCGAATATCGTTCGGCGAAATGGCTACCATTAAAAGGGTAACTTTGAATGTTTTAAACTTTTGCCTTCATGTTTTCTAGAACAACACCTAACTTTAGCGAAATTTGCACTAAACTTTTAAATATGCTTTATAAGACTGTACAACCAATCACAAAATTGGCTTACCAACCGCGTGTTCAGTTGTCCGCTTTTCGCCTTTGGTCGTAAACGCGCTAGGGTTTATTATGACTACGGTAAGGAATTATGCAAAAAACATTACCTTTAGGTTACAATAATTCATTGTGCTTCAGAAAAGGTTTTATTAACGCTGAATAACGTGTCGTCTAGTACTACCATTCGAGCATTGAAGGAGAGGCTTGCATCTCACGGTAACTTGGTTCCTTTCTCTCTATTGGATGTAAATAGACAAAAAGTACAAGTTCAATCGCATTTCACTTCGATTGGAACCTCGTGAGTTAATATTTCACCGTACGATGATGCGAGTCCTTCTCCATACTGGGCGCAAGGCTGACTATTTTAATTGAGCGTTCTAGCTTCAAATTCAAGTGACTTTTTGTTATATTCCATGTACTACAACTTTCCGTTGCTTAGACTTTTCTACACGGTAGAAGAATAGGAACAAGATATCACTTTTCTCATTTCGAATTGTTTGCACCGCCGCAGGTGGGAAGATCCTTTCGAATACTTTCCGTCTCAACGAAATCGAGGGAGCAGATAAGGTTTCAGAGGTGCGTCTCTTTTACAAGGATCTTGGGCCCCAGGTGGGATGGAGCACTGTCTTTTATCTAGAGTATGCGGGTCCTCTGGTGATCTACTCAGTAGTCTGGGCGATGCGTCAGCCTGGTTGCCTACTTAACGTCCTCTCGCCTATGCGGACCGATGGGGGACTGCGATGCCTTGCGGGCATCTGCTACGTGGGCCACTTTGCTAAGCGCCTGTTGGAGACGCGCTTCGTGCATCGCTTCTCTCACGCCACTATGCCGCTAGCCAGCCTCATCCGTAACTGCGCCTACTATTGGCTCTTCGCTTTCTCCATCTCCTACTTTACTACCCACCCACTCTACACACCACCCTGTGAGTAAGAATTCAATGGTTATTCGTAGGCCAATTTCTTTATTAAAAAGTGGTTGCAGATGGGCTTTGTAAACCATGTCTTTAGAGCTTATTGACCACCGATGTTTTGAAATCAATGTTCTGACTGTCCATGCACCTAGGAGAACGCTTGGGGAATTGGTTTGGTAGTTGTATCTCCGGTTCGGTCAGTTTGGTCAATTATTCGTCCGACTATTTGTCATGTTCAATGAGCGCAGCTGCGACATTTACAGCTAGGTTCCGGTGACACCTGCAGTTAAATTCGCTTTGGCAGCTGGTTTAGGAACTAAAATAGTCGTTAAAATGCCTGTGACTGCTTTGTCATCGACTTATTAGTTAATTAAATGATTGGTGTTAGGTAGTTGTTATCATGGCAAAGTAAACTGCTGGGATCGGTAGGGTCCAGCTCCCAATTCACAGTTTTGATAGTGAAAGTGCTCATTTACTCGGTATATGTATGGACTTGTAATTTGATTGAAGCAAGAATTGGTTCACAAAGTTGGAAGGTGGTTCCTTACCCAAGTGTTGAAGTAATGGCTCTACAACTTTGAATAGAAAACTTGAATGAGCACTTGCCATTTTTTTTCTTTCTAAGGTATAGAGGAGGATTTTAAAGCGCACTCGTGATCCATTAATCTTGAAACTAGCGCCTTTTGAATGCTAATGTTCCATCTATAGTTAGTTTTTATCTTGTAACTTGTTCTTACAGTTGTAGTTAGGGTTCAAAAACATACAATTTTGATTTACTTAGTCTGATGGTAGAGAACTCTTAAATGGTATTTACTGAAAGCCAAAAATGCACCAGAATCGCGGCTTTTACCAGCAGATTGGAAAAGGGCAGTGCACAGACCCGGTTCAACTGCCCTCCTTGCAGACCCTAGTATTGACTTATCTTGCGAGTGCATAATCTCAAATTAAGCCCGCGTTTTTTTAAAACAAGTTCGAAACACGACAAAAAATAGTTCACACTCCAAAAACGGGACTTATTTCTCTCTCATTTCTTACCATTTTAGCCTTTGGCTGGCCCCAAGTCTACACTGGTTTGGGCCTATTCCTGGTAAGTTATTTGCACAAAATTTCCTTCAGTGGTACCATTTTTGAACTAGGTTTTGGTGTTTAACTCTCCGTCTTTTTATTTGCGTCCAACGTGAGTTCGAACACCTTGGATTCAAAAGCGCGCTACGGCGTCCTTTTTACATTAAACATGCTCGTGAACGGGACGGTTAGGATCCACCTCATTAAAAGCCTGTGAATTGCCACCTGATTGGCTTCACCTTGGATTCGATTTCTTGCGTTCTCCTTGGATCTTAAAGTTGGTCTTTTTGTGTACTTGATACTCATTCAGGCGACATTTAAAGCAAACCGAGACACTAAGCCTGGTATAATGCAATCCAAACATTAGTAATCGAGATGGAGGCGATACGAGTAGCACGCGCGGCAATGAACGGCGTCACCTCTTAGAGGAGACTTCGGGCACCAGCTTTAACAGGCTGCGACGCTCGGCCACCCGGCAGCAGTAAGCCATCCCATTTACCGTCACTTAACCATTTTGTTAAGAGCATCCCAAACGCTTTCGCCTTAAAGCACCTAACCGTACGGTTTGTGCTACTGGGGCTTACTTCTCTGCGTTCTGTGAATCAGCTTAAATTCTTCGCAACAACGATTTCAGTGCCACTATAGGGTGCGATGAAACCCACAAAATAAATACTTACTACAGGTGGCCTAATGCCCTTCACGTCGTTGCCATTGTCGCTCCTTATTATGCATTCTCTTTAGCTCGGTGAGGCGGGCAACTTCTGCTGCCACATCGCACTGCGCAATCTGAGGCCGGCAGGATCTACACTGCGTCAGATGCCGCGTCCCGTACCCAACTCTCCGCTCACCTTCCTCTTCAACTACGTTGCCTGCCCCAATTACACCTACGAGACGCTCAGCTGGATCGGCTTCACTGTGATGACCCAAACCCTCCCAGGTCAATTGCTACTGTGTAATTAGTTTAAACAGGTCACTGCGAGTTTTTTGATCCACTGGAGGAATTACTCCTACCTTCTGTGGCCAAGCAGGCTCGCTATACAGACGAATGAGCCGTCGGTTATGGTTTGCGACTGGCTTACACATTTTTTTTGTGCCTATGGCAGGGTTGTTTTAATCCTTTACGAGCTTTTGAGGCACTGGAACACGTTTAATCAATTGTAAGAGGAGCTGTTCCTCATGCTCTGAGGCTGGTCTGAACGTTCCATTGTTAGTGTTTTTTTTGGCTTTGAATTGGTGTTGCTTTTGCAAGATTTTAAGCAATTGGTTCTCTTGTCTTTGCAGCTGCAGCGTTTACGGTGCTGGGTTTCTGGACGATGGCACAATGGGCACGAAATAAATTGCGTGCGTATCGCAGCGAGTTCGCCTCCTGTCCGAAGGAGCTGAAGGCGATTGTGCCACTCATCTACTAGAGGGCTCATCCCTGTGCTCTCTGGCTTGTTTGCTTGTTAAGCTGACACATTACCATTATCCATATGCACATGTTTGCTTGTGTGGTGTGTTCAGTTGCTTTATTTACCACTTGTAAGTCGATGAACAGGGTTAGCAGCAGGTGTGTCGTTTTCATGGCTTTGGGTGCCGTTGGTAGGGGGAGGGGGGGGTCCGAGGCTCTGGCCTCCTCTAGGGGTCGTGTTACGTCGCGTCACGCGTGAGACCTACCCGGTTCTACGTTTAAAGTAATGGGTCGGGGCTTTTGCGTTGCAAGGGCGGTAGCATCGAGATTTTCCGAGGGTAGGAGGTGATGAATTTGGACGTGTTTGTAAAGTCATGAAAACTCGCTAAGAATTAGACTTAAGGCGTGCGCTACCAGTGTGGCCGATGTCAAAAGCATAAGGACAGTCTCTCATAAAATATGGTGGAAGAAAGCAGCATCCGACTTGTAAAGGTGTTTTGCAAAAGTAGGCGGCACCAAACTTACTGCTTTGCTGCTGGACTTGTACTTGCTCTAATTTCTACACGTATCTTTCTGTCAAATTCTTAACAATTTGGTAAGTTAGCATGAATTTGTCGTCCTACGCGTAAGTCTAAGGAATAATTTAAAGTTTAATTTTACACTTTTTTACTTTTTGTTGCGTAGTTTAGAAAATCCTTACATATAATTTATCCCTGTTTGTTAAAATGGATCAGAAGATATCTTTAGGGTTACGTCCCCGCTACACCCAGTTATGCGTAGTGGTGTGTCTTGACGGCTGGTCGTTCGACACTTCGCCTACATGAGTCGCGGTTATCCTATCGAAGATTTTTACGTATATGGATGGTCAATTTCGGGGAACGAAACCGCGATTGGCGTCCAAAAACATCGGATGTTTTTTATGTTTGATGTCGGTATTGCTCCTGCCTGGTCAGTGAATGCTGAACACGTATTCATCAGGTAAGCCGTATCACTTGGTAAGTTCTATTTCTTTAAGCCACGGTCACATTGATCACATCGGGGCTATTTGTCAGCATATGAGAAAGCGGGAATTAAATCGACTACCTCCTGCTCTATATTACCTTCTTCCGAACTTGATTGAACCAGTTAGGGCACTCTGTCGCGCTTTTGGTCAACTACAAGGTGAAGAAATTTATTCTTTACTTCATCCACGCTTGGTGGAGATGTCACCGGGTTCATCAATGAAAGTGCGTACAGCTCCATAAAGTCTCGATGAGTCTGTTAACAACTAGGGTTGATGACGTTTTAGATCTTTATTAACGATGTGCTATGCGTTATTTTATCTAGATAAATAGCAGATGGTCGGTCGAAAGTTTCCCAACTGACCACGTCTGTCAAAGTCAGGGGTATATTCTTTTCCATAAGGACTATCACTCAGGAGTCCGCACAGCTGAAATTGCATATACAGGTTTTTGAAGTCTTTTTGTGCATAAAGTGGTGTATTTTAGGGTTAATAGTGTGCAGATATGTGTCTACATTTTTCGTAATCGGTTTCAGGAGACACTCGATTTACAATATTCACTCAACCAGCCCACCGTGACATCTTACGAGTTAGGCTTCTGATAAGCGAGGTTACCTATTTGGATGAAAACCTAAGAATGAAAGAGAATGCAGAAAAGTACGGTCATAGCCGCATCCACGAGTATGCCGAAAACGCATACCTGTTTGAGGTGAGTGTGTTCCACGTGAAGAAATAACACCTTAACAATTTTTGAGGCAGTATTTGCTTGCATCTTTAAAACACGGTTTCTTTGTTACAGGAGGTGGGTGCATTGTTTCTTATCCACTTCTCCGACCGATATTCTGTACCGGCAATTAAGGATCGCGTTTACGGGTACCTCCCGCCAGAGCTGGGAAGGAAGGTTTTTTGCTCCTTGAC
This sequence comes from Echinococcus granulosus, assembly GCF_000524195.1. Classification (NCBI taxonomy): domain Eukaryota; kingdom Metazoa; phylum Platyhelminthes; class Cestoda; order Cyclophyllidea; family Taeniidae; genus Echinococcus; species Echinococcus granulosus. The sequence continues at coordinate 1,202,796 of NW_020170398.1, forward strand.
TGCGAAGAAGGCGAGCAGACTTGAACACAGCGCTTTCCCACCACCCTTGCAATAATGCTACGTCTACTGGTTAATTCCCAGTAGATTATTTTTTTTTTAATCCTAGCAATTTTTTATCTGTAATGCAATGATACTTTTACTTAAAGTCAGTGTAGAAGGATGTCGTTTCATTATTTTGAAAGTTTTTTGGGTCACGGTTGGAACGGTATCCTTTTTTCGGTGCCTTGCGGTGACTTTTTTGCCTATCTTTGGGGCGGCTGGATGCATCGCTTCCCTCTAGCTGTTCATCAGTCTTGCTGCATGGGACATAGCGAAGTCATTAACACCTTGAGCCCGACTGGGCTCTTCCTTTGGAAACACTTTCCAATGTTTTTCCGCCAGCAGCAGGAAAGGGGAATGGTGCGTGTGTAGCTAATCATACTTAACTACTCGTTGTCTTCTGCCTCTGTGGAGTAGTCCGGTGTTCACTCCTTCAGCCTGCCAGCTCTTCTGCTTGTTAAAATAAATCTTGGATGGCGATGTGGAAGGCTTCTGGGGAGCCCCGAAGGCCACAGTTTCTTATCGGTTAGATGTTTACTCTCGGATATTGAAGAGCGTGTCCCCAACGTAGCTCCCACCAGAATTGAAGCAGGAGGTATTTTGTTGTCTAAATGCTAGTGGAGCAGGGTCATGTTTCAGCCAGTCTATTTTGGCCTTAATGAAACACGTGGTATGTGACCTTAAACTTAACTATTCATATCGTTGCCTAAAATGTGACACCTTTCCTCGCATTGTTTTCATACAACTGTTGCCAACTGATGCACGGAATTCACTGCCCGTAGGACATCGGGCACTTTTCTAGCACTGTCATCTAAATTAGTCTTTCTTCGAGACAGTTTACAGCGTAGAGGACATCACATTCAGAAGCACCAACCGGTAGGTGTTCCATATATGAGAAAAAATTCATTCATGGATTACCATTTAGGCAAGCTGGTTTAATAATCAAAAGCCTCACCCGGAAGTTGTCTCGGTGGATCCTTTCACTATGGACCAGAATCCACGTATTTCCTGAGGAAACTCACAGGAAAAAACCGCAAGCTAATCCACTGTTGATGTCAAAAAGTGTGCTGCATCCTCCCAAAGACGAAAGAAACTTCAATTACTGTTGGCAGGCAGTAATCGTTTTGGCAAACTATACAGCCGCGACTTTCACCATTGCAGTTTGTCACCATGCTCCAGTTATGTTAACTAAAAACTGTATCCTAACTTGTGTAATGGAATCGTAAAACTTGCCCTAAATCAAGCCATTTGACCTCACCACTGTCAGAGGAAGTTATGAAGCCCTCCTGATGAATTGTGTGACAATGTCACAAGAATTGAATAACATGATAAACCGGTTCTGTGGAATAGTCTATAGGCAGGGCGGGGTAGTTCAATGCGACATCAGGTGTTGTACAGCTATCTACCCAAACCGAATTCTTTCAGGCACCAATAAGTATCGTCTCACTGGTCACAACTGAACAGAATGGGGCTTAGCAATGACCGCTGCAAATCAGGCTTGCTTCCCAGCGCTGAACTTCGGTGAATGCTCTCTCGTAGCCGGCGATTTTTTATCGCTGTTCCACACAATGCAGGATTCCAATTTGTGCCACCTCACAACAACACAGACGCTTGGGATCTCCCACTTTGGTGGCTATTTTTTCCGTGAGAGTCCGAGGCATTGCCTTTGGCTCAGTCCTGATTGCCTGGGCTCGCGTTAGCCGCTCCTTAAGTGCGCTGGCAATCACTCGAAACCTTCCCTCGGTCAATTCCTAGCGGGAGAAAGCGCCTAAACATGATGAATGTCTGTCGCAAATTATATGTAGTTTCCACTCATTAATGTAGGCCATAGTCCCAGTTCAGTCTGTAGCGGTCTTTGTGCATCGTCATAGTCTCCAGATTGAAAGAAGGTAGACGCTGGCTCATCTTCGCGAGACTGTTATCGCAGTTCCGGCTCTTGGAGGAGATGCAGTGCCCACGAGAACATCACGAAAAGGCCTCCACATCAACTGATTGAGGTACGTAGTTGTTAATCCTTCGTCCTCTCTCACTCACTCTCGCCCTCTCTGCCCCTTTCTATTCACCTCGTCTGCCTTTTTTCCGCTTCAAAAGCGACAGATTGTCCACGTCAACTTCAGTTCTCTCTTAACTTACCTTACAAACAGGTCGAATTTAGTGGCAGGTAGATGTTGCTCATGCAATGATGGCATCGCTCTGCTCCGTTTTTGTGCACTGTTCATTGTGTCTTATATAGTAGTGGCAAGGAGACCACAAACGACGCTGTTTGCGAGGTGGAGCAGCGCTATCGTGGCTATTTGGCCAAGGCCTTGGAGGTGAAGGGGATCACTGTTGCACTGATATTGTTGCTTTCTCGGTACTGCTCGGTACTGCCTTTCCAAACTGTTCTTGCATCGGATAGGGCAGCATCCGAATGATTTTTTAATAGACAGTTTAGCTCTTAGAAACAAATTCTAGCGTCCTCACAAATGATACTGACCTAGGCAATTCTCGTGTGATGGCATCTTCGCATTGACAATCACGGCCAACGAAAACCGTAGAAGTGGGTAGCTTCAATAAAAATGTGTCACCGAGGAAAAAGGAGGTGAGCATTACGCTAACCAGACATGCCGGAACAGCGAGGGCGAGGCGATGGTGCGGTGATATCGAGGGCATTGAAGATAATGCCGATGGTGACGAAGGTAGTGCAAAAGGAGATGTGGTGGATTCTCACACACACGACCATCAGCTGCAGACTGCAACCATGATATCTGTGTCCTTGGTGGACATCAATGCGCGATTCCCAACATGGAGTCCGACTCCCTTACTTACGCAGCATTACTGTCTCATCAGCCCCGAGTTAATGTGCAATTACCCAATCGTGGTCTCACAGAGCCCCTTTGGACCCTAGATCTCATGACCTCAATCCTTCCTTCATTTCGACGTGTATATTTGTCTACAGGACATCGCTCAACTTGCTTACATTTGAAACCACAATCACCCTTTTTGCTTGGCCATTTATCTATTAATATCAGCGTGATTTCTGATTGATACAAAGCGGAGTCCCCATCGCTACTAGTTTAGAGTTAGGGTACCTGTTTTGAAGAGGTTTATGGCTCCAGCATATCAGCAAGACCTTGTATCAGAGAATTTACTCAACTGCTGCGCAATATGTGTTCGGCTTTCTTCAAGGCCGCCAAATGTGGTGTCCGAACATGAAGTGTAAATGTGCTTACCTTGTGTCCCGGGGCATTGAGGACATGCAGCACTGTTTGTAAATAGTAAATTATTGGAACTTCTGATAATTACCTCTTACTAACACTGAGTTGATACAACAGTTTTACTGAGCGATTTACCGCGTAGATCAATGACCTAAGAGTCCTTCAGTACGTTTATAGCAAACCCTCCCCTACAGTGGAGTTCCAATGAGGTTAGAAAAGAGGCACAGCATTCTGTGTTCCTAGCAGTGAAATTGTGATCCCCATTCCAAATCATTCCTATTTGATTCTTATGGCCTCTCCCCAAGCCATGGCGTCGTAAAGGTAGGGATGTGTCTAAGAACATCACCAAGAGAAAGACTAGAATTGAGTGTGCTTTCGGCAATTCCATCCACTCGAGCTCCACAAGATGGTTGTCTGAAACTAGCGCTTCGCCGCGCTTGGCCAATTGGACAAGTCTATTGTGTAGCCGTCTATGGTGATTCTACGCAGATGCTGACTAAGCAGTAAGCGGCATCCTTTTCATGCCTCTAGTAGTAAAGAAAAAACAGGCTGACAGATGAGCATGTTGGTAGGTCGATGGGCAGCGCTAAATTGGAAGCCACTCTGCCTCGTGACATTCAATAAATTAACATGCTTTTGGGCAGATGTTCACCTGTGTAGGGAGTGGTATATAAAACACCCTATTGCAAGGCATCAACTGGCTCTAAACAATGCGAGGTTAAGCCTATAAATTTACATCTACCAACAGTTTATGATAATTGACACAAGTCATTGACAAAAGAAGGCGCCTAAAACAAAGCATAACATGAGAAGGTGCCTGTGAAGATCCAATGCAAAATTTATTTGTGTACTTGGAAAAGCAACCTGGCAGGGGAGAAATTTGTGCTTTTTTTAAAAGCGAACCCTTTAATTTTACCCAATGGTCTTCTGGCCCTCGACGAATTTCGGTGAAGAGACAGTTTGTAATTAATCATACACTTCTGGTGTGGATGTTTTTAAACGCTTGCACCAGAGTGTTGAAGGCAAGTAATAAGATTAAGATTAGGTACTAAATACACATCTTGTAATCATACACATTTTAATGAAGTTTTTTTGGTTTGCTTGACATTTCAGCAAGTAAAACTTACATTCAATAATAAATAATTTTTTGACACAAAAAAACAAAAAAAAGAGTTCTAGGTAAAGAATTTTCTTTACAATGTGTTTTTGACTGCTATTAGCCATTGTTTTAATCGTCAGCTGTGGACTCGAGGGTTTTGGAGAAGGTCGTATTTCCGTATAAATAGGCCAATGGGAAGGCGGATTTTCTTATTACACAATGCATATGTGTTACTGGGGTATCATTTGCCTTTGCTTGACGTCACTGGTTATCCAATGTTCATGGCAAACTAGTGGTAATATTCTCTCTTGATTTTTATGTTATGTGTAAGCCTTATTTGGTGATGGGTTTTTACTCACTTGTGAATTATTCTTCCATATCCCACAGCCAAATTTTAATTACTTGAATGGATGAGTTATTATAACTTTTCTGCTATATTTCCATAATATCTCGGTATGGCTCCTCTTCATCATTCTTCAAATTGATAGAAGGATGTGCATGAGCTGGTCCAATTGCTCTTCAATAAATATTTTTAATGATATTGTAGGAGAGTTGGGGGATAATTTAAATGCCGTTATCTAACATCATTCCTAATACTGATTGATAATAGGCAGCTCATATTATCATTACCATAAGGTTACATTAAACGCCTGTATGGTATTAAAATTGTAACTAATTAAGTAGAACTTGTTGAAGATTTATTTTTGCAATTGCTCTTTTCCGTTTCATTTTGCATTGAATGTCAGTGGAGATTTTAGAGCATAAAGCTCAGTTGCTCACACAAAATGATCTTTCTCCCTAGATCTCATTGGACTTTCAGGGGGTTCTCAAGATACCCGGTAAGCTTGGCATCCGTTTCCATCCGTTTTAAAGATATTTAAAAGTCGATTTACATTTGAACAGTTTTTCCGGAGCGAATCCTCTATGTTAGTGTTGAGCTTTTTGGACCGGATTACTATCTATTTCTACGCTACATATTTCACTAATGTGACTACTTAAAGAATTGAATTAAAGCCTGATAACACACTGAGTAACGATTCTTTGATCTTAGAATAAAAGTTTCTTTTAATCTCGTAAATGAAAAGTTGCATTCACTTTGTTTGAAAGTGTCGTGGGGAAATGTGGTGAGCCACTACTGCTGAATAACGCTGATTGGACATGCCTGAAAGATTGATAATAATATCGCTGCATTAATAAATTTTAAGTCAAGAGTTTAAGCACTTAATGATCAGTACAAAGAATGCGATAAAAATCTGGGAGCACATGGACTTTATTTTCGCAACCAAGAGAGCACTCGCTTCGTTAATCATGGGTTTGTCAAACAGCATAATCAATTACCCGCATATAGCAGGGCGTGCTCCATTGTTCTACATCGTAGCGACAACATCTACACGGTGGGAAATATTTAAAGAAACGAGAAGATATTAGAAGTGGTTAACCTTGGGTGGAAAGGCTAGTCGCCATGCCTAAGGCAAGCACATCCGAGTGATTTGCCATTTTGACATCAATTATGACGCGTCTCCTGTAAAAGCAGAATGGATTTGACCTACCCGCTTTTCCATTAATTGAATTGGCTAGTTATTTGTACAGATTCGCTTCAGATTCCAGCTGTCTATCTGACTCCTTTATGGAGGCCCTGCACATTGTCAATCGTCTCCACGGTCAAGGGCTGGGGGCATACTTAACCTGAACTCTTTGCATCCCCTAAAAGCACTCTTGTTTAAACAATGTCAATACGCGGTACCGTTTCCTCAACGACTGTCAATAAAATCAGAGTAAAAGGCGTCAAAGTAAGGATAATGGATCGAAAAATATCAGTTTAATTCACCTTTAAAAATCTTAGTTGTATTGTTTTCTAGGTGATGACTACGTCCTTATCTTAGCGCCATTTTGAGGCCAAAGTCTCGAGTTAAGGTCATAGGTTAAATGCTTCACTGTTTCTTTTTCCTATTAAAAATCACCTTGAATCATTCCGTTTGTAAACCGTATACAATTTGTACGCTCGTGTACCTTCAACTTTTTAGACTCCGTCCTGCATTATCGTTTCTACCAGGTTTGTCCCCACTCAAGCTAATAATTATAGTCCATAACCCAGCCTTAATTTGCTTCCGCACGACAGTAAACATATTGCCTTCTTTTGCTCTCAGTCAGTGAATTCAAGGGGCACAAAGGCAGAAGATGCTTTTACCATCAGTGTTTCTGTCTCTTTGTGATGTTCGTAGTACTTGGCAAGATTTACATGCATTCCCTCGAGTTTGAAGGTGCACCAGCGTATTCCGCTCGTAGCTACTGGTGGAGAATTTTGTGGCTAGAAGTGGTCTATTGGACACCGAACACGAAACAGTGAGTGGATTGGTTGGATTGTAGATCCCATGCGATACCATGTAATTGGTGTAGAGAGATGGCATGAAGTGGTTTCTCCCACCACACATCATTGCGAGTTGTTGGTGGCAGTGTTCTAGAGCTTCTGCCATCCCTCCAACACCGAATAGACGTTGAGTAGCTCTTCTCAATAAGCAGGTAAATGTACATCAACCCTAAAGCTCAACTTGACCTCGTTGAGTCAAACCGCAGTGAGTGTAACATGAAAGCTCTCGAGTGTAAAGAATGAATTGGATGTGCTCACTACTTATACCAATAGATCTGTAAAAACGATTATAGTAAGAAAAGTCGGCGGTTGCACGATTGACGGTCTCTCTCCCTACAGTCGAAACGAGGTTTGTGTTCCACCCTGTTTCGTACATGCGCAGACCTCTGCGGACGCTTCGTCCGCAACATCAGCATCCACCTATTCACTGGACACTCCATTAGTGTCAATTAAATATTCAGGAGCGTTTGAATTTGACCCCAAATCGGATTTGCCCATTCACAGTCCTTTCTCCTTTAATATTATAACAACTTGGCCTTAGATTGAAGAATATTTACCAATTATCCTCTATAGAAAGCATTCCCGAGGAATACCCACAAATACTGCAATGCCTCACTGGCAGTTGCATTTCGATGGCATTTAAAAGTAAGGGAATGACATGGTTTGGGGTGTCAGGCTCACGAATTTGTGGCAGAGTTGAGTATTGCAACTTCATCAAAGCCAACTCCACCGGAATGATTGGCTGCTGTGCTTGAGTCGGAGCACAGAAATGGAGGAGTGGGATGACTTGAAGACGCGGTTCCCTTAATTCCACTTTTAGCACTCAAACCCATGCAAACTGTAAAAGCGTTCCCACGTTGCTCTCTGGTTAGTGGTGCAGCTACTCTTGCATTAAACTTTTCTTACCCCCAAGTTTCTCTAACTCGCTTTGGACAAATTTCCATCAAGCTACCTCAAACTCCTCATTACGTGTATTTACATAAATCATTTACATATTCGTCACCACACCTTAAGTCTTCTCATTCCCTCCTCTTTCCCTCGTACAGTTCCTCAGAACTTGCAGGTCACGTCCAGGACCAACGAGAGCATTGAGACTAGGTGGGATCTTCCATCCAGTGTTTACGGAACACAGTTGTACAAGTACACCGTCTATGCAACACCAACCAAGTCGGCGATAAGTCTCACACAGCACAGCTGCACAACAAATGCCAATTCTTGCCGTGTGACCGATCTCATTGCCAACACCGCGTACAATCTCATGGTCCAAGCATGCTATGCTCAGGCACCAAAGTTGTGCGGTGTGAATTCAAAGCCGCTGATCGGCTACACCAGGCCTGGTGGTGAGTTCACGGTAATGTTTAGCAAAACACAACCATCTCTCATTGGAAAGCCATTGGTTTGTGAAAGCGTCCCAAGTGAAAGAAATCAGAAAGTTGTGGATATGAGATCTCCAGTTGTCTTGCCTTTTGAGGCACTAACATGACTTATTACTGACCCACGGTCTTACATACCCTTTGCCTTAAGCAATCATATCCAATGGCGAGAGCACAGTTGAACAAAGGCCCACTTTTAAAGTAGTCAAAATATGATGACCGGTCAAAACGTCTGTCAAAACAGCATTTAGTTAACTGACGGTGGTCAGACAAGGTTGACATGGAGTTTCCTTGGATATGAGCGAATTCCTTGCCCAACATCTATTTTATTTTGTAAAAAATAGTTCCTCTGGATCTGCGTGTGTTGGAAGCATCCGCAACGGACATAGTAGTGACCTGGAACGAACCAACACCCAGCACGGAGCCAATCACCAAATACGAGGTTGGGGTAACTGATAACTTGGGGAAGAATTGGACCTGCGAATTTGTGAAGGATGAAGGGCATAAATGCAGGATTGCTGGACTCTCAGCCTGTCACGTTATCAACGTCACTGTTCGTGCCTGCGCCCGTGATGGTGACTGTGGTATCAGTGCATATGAGACAGGGCCTTCACCACCGCGTAAGCTCATAACTGTCAACATTTAGTGTTACTTTGACCGCTTCAACGCTCTATACGCTACTTCGATTGTTTGTGACAGCGTTAAATGGTTTTGAGTTAAAGAAACTGACCACCTACACGGTGACATTTGCATGGGCGGGTAGACCGATTGAGAACTGCGGGTCGACCACAATCAGAATTCAAGTGCACCCAGCTGGTAAAACAGAAAATATGTCCAGCATCACCTGTACCGTGAATGATGGAAGGTTTCGCGACATGCAAAGTTGCAAAGTGGAGTACCTTTTTGCCAATACAAAGTACAACGCAACCGCTGTTGTATGCTCGAATGGACATTTTGGATGCAGTGATGCTACACCCCCAGTGATGTTCCGCACGAATCCTGCTGGTACGTCTACACACAGATTGCATGAAAGTACTCTTGTCTGTTAAACGTTTGTCGAGCAAATCGGGGAATAAATCCGCCGCATTATAGCTCCGAATGAGGTTCGCGTTCGCAAGATCGGAACTACCAGCATTGAAGTGACCTGGGCAGCTGGAAGTGGAGTGGGTGCGGAAGGCTACGAAGCCAGGGCTGAAACTTAGGGTAGCAATTCATCCAAGTCAGTCAAGACCTGTATCGCAAGCAGCACAGAGCAGAGCTGCACCATAGGGGATTTGGAACCAGCAACAGAATACCGTGTGACTGTCTCCTCAATGCGGATGAGCGACAGTGGTGTAGGCATATTTGGGGATCCATCGTCACCCACTACAAGTGACAGTAGTTAGTGTCGGATTTTAGTTCTCTTTGATGGCCTAGAAGTTGACCCCATGCGGGCCTTTGGAAAGCTCCTCAACTTTTTCTGAATTTCAGAATCATTGTTTTTTTCCTTTTACAGCCTCTGATAATCTGCTAAAAATACTGCTGGGAACATTAATTCCTCTAATCTTCATAATTCTCCTGGTTCTGCTCTTTGTCTTCCGCAAGCGGATTCCATTTATCAGGAATTTGTTTTCCAAAGGGCCAACGGCGAAAAATAGTAAACCGTGAGTCCATTCGTACAATCACCTTGGCATCTAATTGTAACGAGTTTATCTCATTTTTTCACTGTTCGTCATCATCTCAATCCCCTGCAGTATTTATGTAGAACTGCAATAAAGTTGGAGCTATGCACCTGAAATCTTGCCGTCACAAACGAATCCCTACTTATTTGTCGTTTTTTTGTTCATTTCAGAAATGCCACCTCCCGAGGATTAAGGCACGTGAAATTATGGACTTATTTTTTTTGTAAAAGAGTCTTATCCTAACGTCGAAGCTACCATTTGTGGATTGCCGTCTACTCTTTCCTTTCATACAGCCCTCCCTTCCCAATTGAGTACTACACTCCACCCGGTCCCAAGACCCTATCAAACCTGTAAGTCCCATATTTTTTTTGTTTGACCGGAGTAGTCAGCCACTTGGCTGAAACAATTTAGCCTCAGATTACAGTGACGCAGGCTGCATGCAATTCCTATGCCTAATGACTGTGTTTTCCCATAGCGAAATGTGTGTCATTACCACAGGCATCAAACAAAAGTGTGGATTTCACTTACGACCCACTCTGCTGATGTGATGGTAGCAACTTAACGGGAAGGATGCAGTCCAGAATATTGTTAGAAATAGTTTTCCAGATTGCTAACCTAAGACGAAGAAGGTTGGGGTCTGTTCAATGCAACACATTGCTCTTGGAAATGATTTAAAGAGAGTTCTGATGTTCCTTTTAAGCTAAACGATGTTAATGCCCCAATTGTGACTGCGTAGACAATCAAAACTTGTTATTCCTAGCCCTGACTTCATGGGAAATGTAACTGGTAGATAAATCACCTGAAACCAATTTGTCAATCTGACCTCGGAATTGTTATTAACCACTTTCCACCCCGGTTGGAATTGCATTAACTTCAAATGAAAGCACAGCTGCTTCACACTTTCTGTGTAATAAATGTGTGCACCATCGTTCAAGCTGTTTCAAACTTGTTAAACAGCAGACGCATTTCCAACATGGAATTTATCAAGCACAGATCAATTTACTGAGATTTTACAGTGCTTCAAAACGCATTGACATTCGGATTGATGGTTCACAATGAAGGGTGAAAGGGGTGCACGTGGTTGTGGAGTTGGGGACATATACTGGGTTTTCACACTAAGAAATTGCTACAG
>NW_020170398.1:1213764-1215227 GCF_000524195.1 Echinococcus granulosus
GCCGACTTCCTCACTATGGTGTGCCAACAGCGCTGTCGTCTCATCATCATGCTCTGTCAGTAAGTTCAGTAACCGCCAGTCCCTCGACTTTGCTTTTTTGTGATTCTGATCCCCGCCAGTGCACTTTTTTGCATCTGTCTGCAAAATCTGGTCATTTTTTGGTAGAACTAATTAATCACCATCCACGGCACTGGCGACGTCAGTGGCAGTCGCCGAAATCTAAGATCTCTGACGATATGACAACGTTGCCGTTCGTTCCACAGCTCTGTCCTCATCACAGTTCTCTGCAGACTCATTTTATCCCTCCCCATCTTTCTTCCTTATCCAGTTTCTTGATCTGACTCATCAGTACTGCGTAGATTTTTTCTCAATTTTCCATCCTTTGAACATGAATGTGATGACAATCATGTCAGACGCAACGACTGAAATTGGCTGTTGACCTATAGAAAAGGCGGTGCTACTCCTTTCTGTGCATTCGTTTTGACTTCAGCTTCATGACAAATAAGTGATTTAAATTCTTACTTCCTCACTGTGAATTGCTAAAGAACAGTATATATCCCTAGGTCCCTTTTCTATCTTCCACTTCTCCTCACTGTAGAGGTTTCTCTGCAAGTTCTTGCTAATATATCTTTGCTACATTAAAAAAGGAAAGGAGGTGGGTGAAACTGCGTAGTAATTGCTTGATCTACGAAGTTCTTCACGTACAACCAGCCATAAATTGGCTTTTGCCGCTCCCATTTAATGATATCAGAGAAATTAAAAGGACTGATAATGAACCATCTCATTCAGTACTTCTCTTGCCATTCCATGCAAAAGAGGCGTCAGTGGGCATGAGAGTTAATTCAGCAAGAGCCCGCGACACACGTCACCACCTCCACCCATTTAGTAAATTCCTCATTGCCACGAGGCTCGGTAATTTATTAAACTTAGCAAAGCTAAGAATAGCGTGCACTGTTCAAGTGACTTGGCACTTTTCGACTGTGTTCTGTGTTATACATCTGCCAATCTCTTGCATGGAGCACAGAACCGCCTTCATCCACTAATCTAAGCGTCGAAATGATTTTATATGCAGAAGCGCCTGCATTTTGTACCACTATTCAGTACTCGCCAAACAAGACACTCGATCAAACTGTTTAATGATCTTTATTTTAATCCATGCAGATGCATTGAGGGTGGCAAAATAAAGTGTACACAGTACTGGCCCGAGGGAATGATGTCGACATTCAAATCGAAGAACTGCAGTGTGGAAGTGAGGAAGGAGAGTGAAGAGAACCTCGGTAGCGTCATACGTCGTGAGTTGAAAATGCATCCCTCGAGCGAGGCGTCGGTAGGTGGTGCTTTCTCACGAGCCACACTAAGTGATGTGTTGCTTGGTTACGTGAGTTATTCCGTTTCAACCCTCTAGCCGTGGACCGTCACCCAGTTCCACTTCACGGATTGGGCTGGCAACGGTGTGCCGAATA
>NW_020170398.1:1215327-1218303 GCF_000524195.1 Echinococcus granulosus
GGCGACACACCCAATGGGAGTTGAGTGCGGTCCAACGGTTGTACACTGCAGGTGAGACAAACGTCTGCCTAACTGGATCACTTCTTCAAACGGTGCTTTGTGTTAACAACGTGCACAGAAGACTGAATGTAGACTGAGGTGGACACGAGAGTGTTCGGCAACGCTTACCAAGTGGGTACAATGATGGCTAAAAGCCTCTGTATCTACTTTCAGTGCTGGTGTCGGTCGAACGGGCACGTTTATGGCAGCTCGCTTTCTCCTTGATCGTCTGCGAACGAATCCACAGAATGTGGACATCGTTGGGACCGTTCTGGCGATGCGAAAGTGGCGTGCCAACTTGGTGCAAGTTTGGGTGCGTTATCTCCCTCCACTCCACCTTCGTGTTGCACGTTTGTCTACGTTCTCTTATTCCCCATTCGCTATTGCACTTTTAGTCACAATTACAATTCCTCTACAACTTCATTGACTTCTGTCTTGGCAAGGAGAATCTTTGCATGAAACCATTTGCACCGGTAACAAGACCCCTACCAGTGACACCGAGTAAGGAGAAGGATTTGATAACCTTTGACGCGTTTAACAATGTATAAAACCGAAGGGCAGTAGGCTAGATTTTACTAACTAGCATCGGAAAAAACAGTGACCCGTTTCGCGAGTATTCTGATTCTCGTAGAGGAGTCAAGCAATTCCATTAACCACAACTTTGTGTTCTCCTTTGCTCACAGCTGGCGAGTATCAGAATAAAGGGGAAACTCCTCAGGCAGAAACAGTGGAACGTAAGTTGGCATTAATAGTACCCTTTTGATTGGTAGTTATGCGAAATTAAGTGCTGAATTTGGGGATGCTGGTCATTAGTTTCGAGTTATTTTTAAGTTCCATATGCTGTGCTCTCGCCTAATGTCATTACTTTAGCAAATGAAGAAGCTAATACTGTAAGAGTAGGAAAAAAATCTTTCGCCCGGCCTATCTCATGGAAGTCTGGAAGTCTTTAGGCATGGTTAGAAAGGCTGTTGTCAAAGTGAAGGCCTGAAGCGAAGTCGACCAAATAGTCCGTGCAATTAAATGTTCAATTTGAACTTGTCAAATGGTTGCGCTTCTTTTGTCCTCTCTCCTGTGTCGTTATCCTTGTCCACTAGTCGCCGTCTTCCCCTGTGGCCCCCATGGAAAGATGATATTTAAACGTTTATGGTGGTAAGAAGACATTTGGTTTCTACAAACTGACATCACCGCTGCACAGATCAGTTTGTTTTTAAAATGCAGTATGGGAAAAGGTGTTGCTGAATTACTTCTCTTTATGACTGCGCGATGCTCCACGAAGCCTGCATTTCGTCTGTCAATTAGCTTTTGTAAGCACACTTGCCTAAAAAGGAATCATTACACTTGTCTTCACACAATGCATACCATGTGCCTACCTTTTCTTGCCACTTTATTCGCATTCCAATGTTGCTACTTCAACTCGATGGTGTCCCTTCCCTTCGAGCCATATTTCAGGCACCTTCTCACAAATACGTCAACAATATTATGAATTGCGTTTTTAGATTGTGGTGTCGCTTTGCTTTTTAAGTACTTTCTACTAGAATACCACCGTAGGTAGTCGTGGCTCCAATGGATAAGCGTGTTCTGTTGTTAAACCATGCCACTTCAGCCATCCGGTGCATTCGCCTTCCTCTGTGACATTCACTGTGATTATCCGGTGTCGCTTTGGAGATTGAGTTCCCCAACAGCCACAATTAATGTGGCACCCAAAAGATAAAGGAGGGCAAACTGATTGCTAAAGTGGAGGAGAGTCGAGGGTCGGGTACTACTAGCAGATTCAGAAATTCTGGCCACCACCGAAACCACCGAGGTTAGGCGGAACTCACAGCTAAATGCTCAGTTAAACGAATTCAGCTATGTTGCTGATCATTTTTGACCTGATCAGTGGAATGGACTGAAATATGCTTGGGTCGAAGGATTTGTTCAAATTACAACAGGTGGAATGATTCCTGCAAGAATATTAAGTGATATGTTTTTGTTTTCCGTTTTTTAGCTGCACCTCCTCCGCTACCACCAAAGAAAAGCGCATGGTTCCTTGTAGATTGAAGTAACGTCGTGTTATTATTAATAACTGTGATTTTTGATTGTGCACACATTTGACCTGATGATGAAATGGGTTGGAGATGTGAATATCCGACTGGATTTTGTGCCTTTGAACTGCTTGCTTTACCTTGTCGTGACACAGGGAGGGGGGGGGGGCCAATTCAAGAGTGGGATGCGCTTAGAAAGAATGCTCTGAACTGTTGTGCCCGCCATTCACGTTGACATTTTAAGACTCAAACCGGTAACAGTTGTGAAGAAACATTTGCTGAAGAAAGTATTCCATAGGTGGAAAGAAAAAAAGGTATTTTTTTTCTGTACTTTTTACTAAGAAAATAATTAATCTCGCACACTTAGAAATGAACACACCTACTTGAACTAAGAAATTGTTCGTCACTTTGGATGTGTCTCTCTGCTAATTTCCAAGACTGAATGCTTTTATCTAATTTATTTAGTATTTGAGTAGTACGAACACGGCTTAGTGGTTGACAACAACAAATTCAGCGTTTCTCCCTTCCACCTCTTCTTTCTCATCCTTGGAAGGTGTGGGTTGGTTGGGGGAAGATCTTTTAGTGAATAAGTGTTATGTGGGTTTGAAATCCGTCTCCTCCTCAAGTATCAGTGGCGTACCCTGTCGGGAGTTCTACGTATGCTGTAAACTCCTCATTTACAATGCACATTGAAATAAACACCCACTACGCAACGAGTCGGTTGGGGATTTCAAACGCCCAGTTTTCGATGTGCTAATTTTGTCATTCCATCATGAATGTGCTGCGGGGAGTTGACCCGTCTCCACCATCACATCTGCATCAGGTCATGACCTCATGTAGGCAAGACGCGAAGTTCCCGAGAATTTGGTGAGCAGGCTACGGGGAGATCAAGCTTAACTAAATTTTTTGATAA
>NW_020170398.1:1218403-1248821 GCF_000524195.1 Echinococcus granulosus
ATTTAAAGACGTCTTTATTTAGGTGTGCGGCATTTTAAGTGAACCTTAAGCCACAAAAATAGCCTGTAGTTAAAAAAGCGCCGTGACTGGAAGTGAGCCTGGTTGAAGAAGGATTTCTTTTTATGTACAAACATTTCATCGGCTTTAGAATTCGCTTCCCCCGCCGTAGTCAATGGCGTCATCGCCGTCAGGCGATTGACGTATCCTGCTGGCTTCTCACGCAAACATGTATTAAATGCCCAGTTGGAAAGGAGACTTCAAACTCACTTTCTGCTGTCTAATACCGCGTTTGCACCATGGATAAACTTGTTTCTGCCTGAAATGTTGTCGAGGGGATTTGACGTAGCTACCTCTTTATAAAATCGACAATTATGTAACCAAGCAGCATTTGACGATATACCTTGGTTTAGGTATGCAGCATTTGCAGTGTATCTCAAGCCATAAAAATTACTTTTTCTTATAAGAAGTGATAGGATTGGGAGTGCGTCTTACCTAGCAGATCTTAACATGTGCAGTATTTAGATGTAGAAGGGGGTCCACTTAGGCACTCTTGCGCTTTATCTTCACTGGGAGGGATGACCTCCGGGCCATGCCAGGAGCCCCATGTCCTGCTGCATGCCAAACATGTGTATCTCACCTGAGTATTGTCCTTTTTTATAAATATTATGCCATATTAGTACAGCTTATTACAACATTACGGAATGCTCAGGAGTATTTACAAGAGCGGCCATGGATTTTATCAGTAGTAGGTTGATATTATGTCCCCATAATGCATCAGCATTAAAATGTCTTGCTCCTGGGAAATACGGATGCAGCTAATAATGCTGTGACAGAGATAAACATTGCAGACACATCCTCCTCCCCCTTTGTTAGGTTTATTATGAACATCCTACCACATTGGTATGGCTTATTATGTCTTTCAATAGAAGATTCGCTATGCTTGAAAAGAATAGCCAGAGATGTGCCTCTGTTAGCTTGATGCTTGGCTCAAGTGTGTGCCTATTTCTGCCGGCTCTTCAACCACCGCAGTTGTTCGCCATTCAAATATCTCACTCTCAAGATAGAGAACAATTTATTCCTTGGCATATTTTGCGAGTAACTGCAGGCACAGCTCAAGATACAATAATTCCTCAGAGCAGAGGAAGTAAATTATTTCGAAAATAAGTATGAAACAAGCCTGCACCAAGTATACTGTCAGTAAAGGGAGAAGAAGTAAGTCCTATTAATGTCCTCACTCTAATTTAAACGAATCTTTTAAGATGCAAGGGAATGCTATATGCAGAACAATTAAAAAAACATTATGCTTGAACACTTTACCAACAAAAAATTTTATACAGGCACGGATTAACACTAGTTTTTTTTAAAATGCTAGAAAACGCTGACGTTTTTATTCAAAAATATGTGTAATACGGTAATTGTTTGTCTATCCCTCAGTTTTGGTAGAGGAATACCTAAAGTGCTCCCTCATGATGCCTTCGTTGTGCGACGGGGTCTGCGTTTGATGCCAGTGGCCATGATTCCTTCTCTATGTCGACAACGCATATCCTTTCGGAGTATTTTATCATCTTTTGTCTTCAGGAAACTACCCAGATGTTATGTATGTGCACCTGCCTACATTGATCTCTCGTTCTTTTAGCTTCTAGGTTTGATTGGCATTGGGTCGACTAAAATTTATTAAATCCGGAATTTTTCACTTAAAAATTGCTTTAGTCATTCATGAGGCACCACTTTCCTCCAAATTTGTTCTTATGCGAAGCGTCTATTCGTCAAAGCAATTAAGAAACCAAGTCCGAGATTTTTATGTCTCTAAAACGTTTTACTCAATGCTTTAAACCCTGATCACTTAGTTTAAAATTGCATTTTTTTAAACCTAAACCAAAATTCTTTCTTCTGCATAAGTCCACAGACTTGATTGCCTTCACCTTATCTATTTACTTTTCTCCCTTCGCCCAGTTAATCTGCTGCCTCGCAGATTGCGTGGCAAAGTAAATACATTAGATTATAATGATGCGTAAAATGTAAGCAGTAAAATTTGTGGCTTCACATTAACAAAGGCTTTTTTCAAATAAAAAGAACTAAATCGGAAGATTATTGAATGCTTTCTGAAGTTTTCAGGGAAATATGGCTGAAGCTTACTTCAGTTAGTCGATTCTGTCTAAAATTGCAATTCAGCGCTACAGGAATCATCTGGCTATGTTTTACCAGCTGACACTTGATTTTAAATGCACTAAAGCAGTCATTGTTTCCTCGGTTACAGTTGTGAACCCATGTTTAATTTCAGCGTTACTTTACTGGGCCACATCTAGGGTACTTCAAGTGATTGTGCTGAGGGACAAAATGCAAGTGTCTATGGTAGTTCCGTAAAAAAATAACAAAGGCTTCGCCAAAACTTACAAAAATAAACTTAGGTGGGATAGCGCTTACACCACATTGACTTATCCACGTTGAGTACCTCAGGCATTCCTTAGCCTTCAGCGGAATAGAGGCCATTCATATGAACCGAATGAACAAAATTCGGCCGAAAAGGTGGAACTAGCCTTTGTATGCCTTCACAGAAAATTCCTTATTACTGGAAAGAGAAGGAAAAACAGTTGCGGCCATTATGGACCCATGTGATTGACTTGACCTGTGATTTGGGGGTTGGGCAGAGCTTCACTGTCTTGCGTTTGTAGCCTTTACCACAAATATATTCTAAACAACTAAAAAAACCTCAAGAATTGCTCTAGGTGGGGTAAATTCACTAACATTGGTTATCTAGTAATTTATAAACTTAAAACTGACAGTAGTCGCAAAATTGTTTTTAAAAGCGGTTAATATCCTATGGGCCAAATGGGTTTTCTTTAAAAACAATATCGATAAGTCAAATTACTCCGTGTTTTACTTTATCAGGCCAGCATCCCTTTTGAGATATGCTCAACTAATCCTTTCTAATTTAGGAATTTGTCAATGGCAGAATTTAACAGGTCAGTTTTTTAAACCACACAATAAAGCCTGCTCATGACACAGTGGCAAACACACGTTCCAATGCTCGTCTTTTTTCGACTGACCCAGCCCTCAGTCAAATGCACAAATTCTTTTGGATAAACAGTAGACGGCATGAATAGCATCAGATCACCACTACTGGAAAGAGTATTTGCACTCTACTTAATTTCATTATCAGTAATAAAGCCACAATGCACCACATTATACTTATAAGGTAGAATTCGATACATTATTATTATGCTGCTCCTCATGTATTTAAAGAACCACAAATTCCGGATAGATTGGATTGTTTGCGAAGTCATAACAAAGTACACATTACTTGCCACGTAAAATTTTAGGCAGGCATTATTGGCGCATTCATTCATTTTTGGAAGTCAGCATTCTGTGTCTGTTTCGGACATTGCATAAAAAAGCTGCTGACATTTATAAAATCAGGGCGACAGTTTGATAAGCGTCATTTTATAAAATACTATGCCGTTGGCATTATTCGTATCGGCTTGGATGATTATCTACTCTGGGTGTATGGTATTTAACATGGTATTACTAAAACACATATTTAATTTTCCAAAAGTACATAAAATAGGTGCTAGTATTTTATAAACCAACAACTTGGTACTTTCGCTTTAACTCAAAAATTTACTTATTAAATTTCATAGCCATCCGATTACAATGTCGGCAATTGCTAGATCATCAAGCATTGGTTGACCTAACGGCAGGCCCGTGTGTTTGCAAAGTTGTGAGAAGGGGTTGTGTCACTTGCCTTTGACCTGGAATAATTAGGAACGTTGGTTACACACTCCCGAGTCTAGCACTAACCCATCCAAAATTCGCCGACACATGACATTTCGATTATGCCACCATTTTAAGTAATATGCTTCCAAAAAATGTTACAATTTGCAGGGAAAAACCCCGGAATTCGGCTGTTTATTCGTCTGAAAACAGGTCTGATAATGATGAATTTGGAGCAGCATCAGAACTACTACTGCGAGCTTGTTTCAGTAGTAAATCCTGGACAACCTTGATATTGGTCCCACAATTTGTACAGCAACTGATTTTTTTTTATCACGTTTTCCTTTTAATAGCTGCTCACAAAATAAACCGTTTAATCTTTTCTTGACTTATGTGTATCACATGCATCGTATCCTTTATACGATTAAAGCTTTTCCAAAGAGGGGAATGGCATTTCTGAATGCACGCATGGTGCATAATAAGACGCCTATACTTAACTAAGAAAATTTGAAGGCAACGACTCACTGCACGGCATTTTTCGGGGTGAAGAGTATCACACAATGCCTTTTTTGAACCAACCAATGAATGCAAGCGATGGTCTAGCTCGTGTCTGGCATGATGACAGCCAAATTCCATCCTCCCTCACATGTAGACTCACCGCTTTAAAAATTTTGCACCACACCTAACCTTAGAGCCACTGTGATGTGAATGAGGTCTCTTTCACTCTAGAAGAACATGGGAAAATCTAGTTTGGATTCGACGCAAGTCCTAATTTGTTCTTCAGGTCATTTAAACCTTGAATAGCTCTGCGCAATGAATTATTGAGGTTTGTGATAGACACTGCGGCTTTTTTGGTTAAATTTTGGAAACACTTTGTGACAGAATAGCTACTTAGCAAATCAGCTAGAAGACATCCCCAAATCCAGCAATTCTTGGTGCATAATCTAGGTTAAAAGGAGCAATACATTTGTGAAGCGAATTGATTCCAAAACTTTTCCTCTTGACAGTTGATTTCGTCTTCATTCGAACATTCAGAGAAACTCTAATGTCCCCTCACTTCATGATTTTTCTAAGGCTTCTAATTCGAAAAGTGGTAAAATATTTTGTGCTTTTTAAATTTCAATACCGTTTAAGAGAGGACGTTTTACAAAATCCTACCTCCTTTGTAGGTTTGTCGCAATACGAGGTATAGCAAAAGCTTATTGCGTAGCGACTGAGGAATGCCATATTCCACTCAGGCGTGTAAAATATGCCTTCTCAAGTAGCTTCAAAGCATAGTCAAGCCCTTGAGTGAAGGTAGGTATAGTATGAGGGTGAAATCGGCTTCACTACTACATTGATGTAATTCGTACTTGCCTTTAAAATTAAGGGGGTTGATGAAGCTGCGCCAAGGGCGTGTAAAGTCTCAGAATGTGGTCGAATCCCCTCTTTGTCCTTCCCAATGCTAACGTCACCCTTCGTATGTATTAACGGAGATTTGCTTGGTCAATCACTGCAGAGGATGCTATCTCAACTGCTTTGTGTTATTACCCTCATCGTTAAGTGCCTTGACCCCTAAAATAACAGCGATTGGGAATCTAATTTGTATTAGTAAAGCATCAGGTTGAAGCCATCAAATAAATGGTTAGGCGAAAAGACAGAATGCGAGTTCAAATATAAACGTGAGTTGGGCGCCATTTGGCAGAAAAATATACACACAGGAAAGAAGAAAGCGATGCAATCATGGGATCCAAGTACAAAGCGATGGTCCGATGGGGTGTATGATACCACGATTGGATGTCCACGAATGAAACCGACGCTGCTGCGATAGAAAGGAAGTTATGCTGGTGCTGGCGATAGTAAATACCTCGCTCCGGGTCGGGTTCGCTTCATGCAACAGACACTCCGTGTAAGTATGGCTTACCTGCATCCTTAGATTACACCATGCGATCCTCAAAGACGCACTCTCTCCGCGCCTGCACATCTTGACAATGGACCATTTACTAATTAGGCATATCACCATCCGTTCCCCTGTTTTTACTACAAATTGACCTTATAACTTCCACAAAATCAGGGGTTATTCCATAAGCGGGAACAATGTGCCGACTGTATTGCCTTCTTGATCGAAAAAAGGATCGCTCACCACCTAGTCACAGCTCAACTCCTACTACCAATCAGGTATTCAAATTACAACAAAGCCATTAGTTTCAAATAGATGCATAAAAAGGGGCTCCTAACTGCATTTTGTATTCCGGAGAGGGTATATTATTAGCCGATGCCCTAGTGCGTTGGTTAGCACAAAACACCGTCAATACATGTGGCACTCGACATTGGTGCTTGAATCTGCATAAAATTTTAAGCTCAACACAGCACGTTGATGAGACAATTTCATGCATATCCGAATTACTACTCCTGACTAATGTATAACAAGGTGTAGGAGGCAGCGAGACACCAACCCTTCACTATCATGTGTGAGTACTTTCAACTTTAAAAAGCCTGCGAACACTCCGCTTTATACCAACACGGAGGACGAAGCTCCTACCCAAGCACAAGACCGGCAGCACTGATGATTTTGTAAATGTTAAAGAGGAAAAATTTTAAAAGTAGATGCGCTCTATGCATTCCAAAGTCAGGGTCTTTTCTTTTGCGTAAGCAGAAGACCCAAGTACAGCACGAAACAAATGCTTGTCTGGCAAGAAATTTAATACCGACATTCTGGCAATTTGAGTTGCGAAAGGTAAGGTAATGGTTGGATCCTCCATTGAATCAAAATATTGTGTAAACCAGATTTCAAATAGAGGCAAATTTACAAAAAGGTGGACTTAATGATGATACGAGTGGCTTAAATGGGAAATACTTAGTGGGTATGGGGCTGCACACGATGGTAGCAACCGTCTTTCACTGTCGGTGACGGACGCGATCATTGTGGGTTTAATTTGGGGTCAAAAAATGCATGTATGGAAGTCCAGCACATCTGCTTCGACACCACCACCATCGGCATCGTTATTGTCCTCAACGCCCTCGGGCATCGTCTCGACACCACCTCACCTCCTTTGTTTCGGCATGTCTGACCTCTCCCATATTTCCAATTTCTTCATGTTTGAAGTCTGGCACCATTCCTCAACCCTTTGTTTCCTCGGCTACCTTTCCGATCTGCCGCCTTGTAAAGGAGAGCTGGGATTTGTGGATTGGCAGTAGATAATGGTGATTCGTAGTAAAATCTGTAGAAGTATTACGGAATTCCACTGACTTCGGAGGATTAATATCCATTACCAACTGTCTGCAACGAAAACACAGAATGCATTGTATTGCAAAGGCGGTCATCATCCTCAACTATTCAATGACGTTCTCCTCCTTTGCCAACAGTGCCTGCAAATGAGATTACTCAAAATCGGGGATCTGCTCACAATTTTAATTTATCACAGCCGTCTTTGCGGTGATTGCGCGGCACTTTCGCTGTTGATTGACTAACAGGTCTAAAAGTAGGAAGTAAGGTGAGTAAATATGGTTTAAAACTACTGCTACTAACGACACATGTATTTAGCATCTTTAAATAAAGAGACGTAAACTGGACCGGAGAGAAGAAGCGGCACAAAGACAACCCGAGTCATGCACAAACAACAAAACATTTGGTCAGCCGTAGAAATTATTCTCCTCTACGACCATAAACGCGGTACCACGTCTTTTCTGATGTCACCTAATTCTACGCATTATGTTTGTGGTGATCGTAAATATGACAATACCAACACGCCAGGACTGCTTAAGTCAGCCTCATTTGTGAGGAAGTTGGTAAGCGTTTCGTTGCATTATACTATTTATTTAAAAAACCCTTTGATTACTGGCCTAATTTGTCATAGTAAAGGAAAGAGAGCAGTGCAGGACCTACTGCTGGCAATATCAAGAAAATGCATTGGCCGAAAACCCGCAGTAGCGCTGCTCCCTTCCAAAGACAGCATCTTTTTTGGTCTCCTGGTCACTGCTGAATAAGGAACAACGGCCAGTGTCCAAAAAGAGAGCAGGGCATTGCCATCATTACATGAGCAGCATCTACCTGCCACAGGATTCGACCTGTTTGAAAGGTTGGATCAGGTGGGACCAAATCGGGCGCAGACAATCTCTCGCTTTTGAAGTGGAAAAAGGCAGAGGAGGTGGAAAGAAAGGGTCATCGCCTCTAAAAGAGCTCGAACGGCGATAACACTTAGGCGAAGATGAGTTGTGGAGACTATGAGAATGCACAAAGACTACTGCAGACCGAACCGGGACTATGGTCTATTTCGACCAGAGGAGACTGCCTTTATTTTTTATCAGATACCTCCTACATCTATGCGCTTTCCCCGATATAAAATTAATAAAAGGAAGGATTTTAGAGAGTATCAGCGCACGAAGATGCCACAAACGCTGGCTACGCTGGTCAGAGCTGAGGAAGATGCGCTCTCCATGATGCTCACAAACGTAACCACGAATAAATTCGTATTTTAAGGGGTTGCAGACACTTTTAGAGCCTACGGTGCTGCAGGCACTTAACAATCACCATTGTGTGGCACTACTGATGTGAAACCGCGTTGTTAACACGTATTCTCGTGAATGCAAATTAAAATCACGGTTTGGCTCCAAAATCATTGCATTTTGTAAAGCACCGATAAAATATCACCGGCCGATTGCCGACCATTTGAGTCTAGCGCTGGCAGGCAGGCTTAGTTTATGGTGGTGGTTAAGAGTCTTATCACACTTCATTACCATTTCAAAAGAACGGCTGAAGAAGTGCCGTCTCATAGGAAACATTAAAAAGCAATGGTAGTGATAACCATTTTTTTCTCCTAGACTGGAATGTCACAGTTCTACTAATGAAAATACAAGTCAGTTTCATCAGAGTTTTTCACTAGTGTGTGATTTTAGGAGCAATCTTACGGTCGATTGCCTTGCCATAAAATTAAGACAATGAAACTTCATTTTTCTCGGCTCACGACCGCAAAGGTTGCAAAAATTAAATCTCTTCCCCATAAACAGATAAATTGACTGGAAGGAAGTTGTCAAACGTTTATAAATACAAAGTGTGGTAATTCTAAACGTTCTAAATATTTAATAAAATCTGGTAAACCACTCTCAGATTTAGACAAAATAACTGTAATACTTACGTTGTTTAAATGTTCCTTTCAGAGAGGAGGCGAAAATAAGAATCAAACCTCGTGACAGTGGAGTCCACGTCCAGCAAGTCTGAGAACGGTTACACGACCACAAGTTTTTAAGAATTGAATTTTTTTTCTAAAAGAGTAGATTGATTGAAAGAAAGTTGTCAAATGTTTATAAATACAGAGTGCGGCAATTCCAAACGTTCTAACAATCTACTAGTACCTAGTGAGCTTCTCTCAGCTTCAGTCAAAATAACTGTAATACTTATGTTGCTTTAGTGTTCCTTTGAGAGAGGAGGTGGGGATACGAATTAAGCCTTGAATCCACGTCCTGCAAGCCTCAGAGTGGTTACGCGTCCACACTCCACCCTCACTGAATCCTGTACTAACTTCCTCCGTTCACTTGCCCCAATAAATGTCTTGAAATCAAACCAACCACGAGCGCAAGGAATATGGAAGAGGAGACCTACGACCCCCGTCCAGCATAATAACCTTATGCCTTGAATAAATGGTGGAAAGGTAAGTCGTTTGTTTTCTCTCTGCTGATTAATCAAGAAGGCATCTTGTACATTCAACCTCTTAGACTAGCATTCAAATAATAGCACTTAAGTAAGGTAAGCTTTAAATAATATGGGTCATTTTTATGAAGAAGTAGGCTTAAATGGTCCAGGATACTTAAAAGAGAAGTAAATATGAAAGTCTACGAAGGTATTTTTTGCCTAAGGCCAGATAATAAGGTGCTAAAGCATTTCCAGAAATTGTGAGCTACACGGATACTCCTACAAGTCAGGTAGAGAATTCAAGAATCGTGCATTTTTCGAATGGATAAATATGAAACCAAAAAATGCCTTCAGACTCATTGTGCTCTCCTAAACAGCCCCCTGAAGATTGGGTCGAACCTGTTTCAGTTTCTCCTTTTAATTAGAGAGTTTGCAGTTTCATTTCAAAGAGGTCGCGCTTCAAATTGAATTTCACTTAATCCTCCTGGAAGAGAGATTGGCACGGGGAATTACCCATAGCCTAAAATAATAATTTAATTTCCATGCAAAAGATTAAAAGAAAGTGATTTGCATGTTTCATCGTAGCAATAGACCTTCGCCACCTGTCATGAAGTATTAGCTTTGAAATTGTGAACTTCATTTGCACACGTGTCAGCCTTGACAACATTACTATACAATTCTAGTCATGACACCTTTGGCGGCACTCCTTAAGTCCTTCCACACGCTTAAAATGGAGCCAATTTCAGGCTCATGCCTTATAACGTCTCTGGAGCTCACTTCGAAGCTACAACGTCCGGGTCCATGCCAATTGCGATTGCGCTTGAATGCGGTTGTAGTTCCTCTGAGAAGTCCTTCACTATGTATATAAAAGGGATAAATAATGAAAGAGGTGAAAACAAACCTACTTAAGCTTACTCAGGACCTCCAGACATGGGGTGTTGTCTTCCTTCAGCTTGGCGCAGAGGAATTGCAATGCTACAGGATCCTCGTTCTGTCGCCTCCTCCACTACTCAAATGACGCAAAATGTCGGTTGGCCATCTGCATTACTTTTCGCGCGGTGTCAAATTCTTCCTTATAGTTCGTTGTCCTTGACACCTTCAAAAGTTAGCGTCTTGTCCTACTAAATAACAAGCCACCACACGCAGTAATTGCAAGAACGTTCCATCGCTGCTAATCCCGTGTCCAGTCCAATTTAGACACCAGTGGCCAAGATGATGGGATAGCTGGAAATTAGACAGGTCGACCCATCCTAGGTATCAAATGGGACTGTCCTTAAATAGTTTAGAAGCGTTGACAAGCCTTTCAACTTTGAAGGTCTTTAAAGCCTAGTTTGAAACTGGGGAAAATGGATAAATTTAAGTGGAGAAAAAATAAAATTTTTTATCATTTATAACGTCAGCAGCTTCTGTTTAGCCAGGAAACATCCCGTATAACTAGCTCACTACACTCCTCGACATTATCTACCGGAAAAAGTTAGTCATCTTCAGTTTGTTGTGCTTTTTGCGCAGTAACTTTTGTGAAAAGTAAACACCGATAAGCGCATGGTGTAACAATGTGTCCGTGATAAAGTAAGATCAGGTTCTTATGTAAGTAAGAAAGATAATCAGAGTTCATTTGGAGGTCACGATAATTTTTAAACATTGCGAAACTACGGAGGATAACTCAAATGGTCAAAGGGAACCCAATGGCTAAGGGAGAAAGTGACCAGCGTGGCGATTCTTAAACCTTTTATAAAAATTCTTATGATTTGAAAAACTCTACTTATTTGGTGACCCAAAACAAGGGTCTTATAAAAAGGGCGTGATATAAATTAGAATTCTTACAAGAATTGGAATGAGTTAGTCTTGGACCATTACTATTAAGATTACGGAGTAAAACATGATTTGTTTAAATGAGTAACTTGGTGTATAATGCTGCACGCCTAGTTTAAAGTGAAGTAAACGAGCAAAAGTAGCAGTCCCGCACCTTTCAGCAGATGACACTACTTAAGACGGCTAAACAAAGTGCGTTGACTTCAAAAGATAGCATCTCGTTCTACCGAATAACACGGCATCACACGCAGTAGTGTCAATGGCATAACATTGCTTCTAATCCCCTGGCCAGTCCGATTCAAGCATTAGTGACCAAGATGATGGACAGCAGAGGCGGTGCTCATTGTTAATAGTGGCGATGAACGAAGTTTCGGATTGATGAAGCCCTCACCTCACAGACACTTTCTGAGGGCTTCAACCACAACAAGAATAGAGATGCCCAGTCACTTAGCATCTCCGCAATTTCGAGCATTGCACGATTCTTTGACGACCATATTAGTTTCGTCCACAGCCCATAGCAGTCATACCAGTCTGATCCTAGGACGGTCAACACATTATTTAACTTTAGGTTGAGGAAGGGAAGCATTTATCTGTGATAGCGGCGGACATACCAATACCAGTGGGGAACAATTGGAGTTTCGACAAGTTAACCCACCCTAGGTATTGAAAAGAACTGTCCTGGGATGGTCTAGACGTACCGACAAACTTATTAGTTTCGAAAGTCTTTAAAGCATAGTTTGTAACTGGAGAAAGTGGATAAGTTTAAGTGGAGATAAGATGAAATTCTTTATCATTTATAAGGTCAGCATTTTCTGTTTAACCGGGAAATACCCCGTATAACTAGTTCCCTCTCCCAAACAAAGTTGGATATCTTCAGTTAGCTGTGCCTTTTGCACAATGACTTCCGTGAAGAGTAAACACCAAAATACGGATGGTGTGACAAAGAGTTCGTTATAAAGTAAGATCAGGTCTGTGTGTAAGTAACAATAATAGCTAGAGTTCACTTGAAGGCTACGACAGTTTTAAAAATTGAAAAACCACAGAAGAGAACTCAAATGGTCAAGGAGAACCCAATGGCCAAGGTGGTAAGTGATCGGGGTGGCGGTTCTCAAACTCTTTAGAAAAAATCTTACAATTTGATAAACTTTACTAATTTGGCAACCAAATGCACGGGTCCTATAAAAAGGCGTGATGTAAAATTAGGATTCTTAAGAAGGATTGCAATGCGCTAGTATTGGACCATAACTACTAAGATCACGAAGTAAAATATGATTTTTTAAATAAACAACTTGATGTACCTGTCACTAAAGAAGTATGATAATGCTGCAGGCCTGGTTTAAAGTCATCAAGCAGGAGTGCCAGTCCGGGGCTTTTCGGCAGATGACACCACTTGAAATGGGTAAGAAGGTGTGGTGGATGGGTTCTACCCGCTACTGCTTGAGGCAAAAACTTTATTTCTCCGATTTCATTAATAAAACACGAGGACGCAAGAATACACTCAAGACATATTCGTGAATGTTGCGGTAGTAGCATTCACTGAAAATTTCAGAAGCTTTAATAAAAATATGCCAGTCTTTTTGGAAGAAGAACTTAGCTTTATGGGTAGACTTTTTGATAGTCTTTAAAGCTTCCTGGATCTTTGATTAAACGTAACAAGTCAAGCATTATGAGCGAGCATTTCGTAAGAGAATTTTAGTGTTCTTCACATTTGTATTATCGAAAAAAGGGTTTAGTTAAACAAATCATGCATAATTTCTTGTGCTAGCGCTTACCATTCAAGGATTAAAGGAGTTTCACCTCCATATTGCGCATATTTTTTCTGTGGCTGACATAACTGAAGTGTGGCTGTTAGTAGACCGACAGATTCACTGACGCCACAGACGCTGGAGCTACGCGCCTTGAAAGTGCGATTTTGAGCATTGTGTCTTCCAAACCCACCACTGCAGTCGCCCAATTCCCCATTCAGTTGAGAAGGCTGTGATAGAGAACAGTGGCAAATTTAATGTTCAGTATGTTTAGGAAGATACGAAGTCACATCGCCTGCAAACTAAATGATCTTCATTTCATCATCCTCGATTCTACCAAGGATAGACGAATCGCGGGTTGGAGGGTGGCAAGGAGGAACGGATGCTGAAGACTTGCTCTTTGAATGGCAGTGTGTTTTAACAAAGGTTTTTACAAGACGGGACACCTACGTGATGTATCTGTGATAGCACGACGCGGTGTCTCTTCCCTTTGAGTAAAACTTCTTTTCCTGATGTAGAAATGTTTTGTGCAGGCACCGAAATTCAGTGGACTCTTTTAAAAAGTGCCTGTGATGAAATATAAATGTCTAGGCAAGTTCCATCTTTACCATTTGTGTCATGGGGTTTCATATCTCTCATGATAGTTAGCTTTTATTTAACCCTTTTAAGAGATTTGTAATAAAGACCTGCACAGGCTCAGGCATTTTGGTAAATTCAAGCAAAGATAACACCTAGGTAGAAAATGCGATTACAAGCTACATTTATTAAAATATAGGGATGAAAACAAGTAATATTTCGTTACTTGGATAAGAGGTGCACGTTATGAAGCATGGCGAATAGAAATTTGCAGTATTTTAGTTAACACATTAATAAAATATTCAAAAAAAGGAAAAATAAATGGCTAGCCTCAAAGAATGCACTTTAATCCAAAGCGCGACCAGAGCCAATGAATACTCTACAAATGCATGAGGATAAGACCATATTCATGCCTCAGCCAGACATCGCGTGTATTCACGATGGCAGGACAAGCATCCGTATTGATGGGCTTAATCTCTTAATTGCTGTAGCTGAGATCCCTGTAGTGACCGCGGACACAGGCAAATCAGCGGTTTTCAACAATGATGCTCTCTTGATCTTCGTTATCAGTTCGAAGGTTGGTGTATTCATTTGGACTGCCGTCGAGATTCGCATCCCCTACTAAGGAAAAGAGTGTCTTACAGATCAACAGAAGTATCATATTACTCCAAGACAAAAGTTATTTCCTAATAACACTTTAACCATCCGCTATGATTAATTGTTGAATTTGTGTCGGAAGTACTTTTTGTATTGCCATACATCTACTTAAATATGATTTCAGTAGAATAGTGAGATTGGTAATTGATTTAATTAAGTGCCAGAAATGAGAGAATTGTAATTTGTGCTGTGATTAATGGATAAAATATGGGATTTGATTTACCAGCTGTTCCAATGAGTGTTGGCTTTCGGTCCTCCTTGGCTATATGCAAATAATTGCATTCACATCCCAGAATTGTTTGGGAAATAAGCGAAGTAACATCATCCAATTTAAACAAATGATCCCATTCAGTGTAATTGCTTGCTTAAAAAAGTGCGAGAATGTTAGCTTCTATCAATGATGCCAAAATTAAAAGAAAAGGCTAAATATTGACGCCAAATTGTTTCTTATTTTGCTCATTTTATTCGACTTGGAAGTCAGTGATACAACTCAACCATTCAGATATTCGTGCCTCTAGGGTGAGCTCTTGATGAAAATGTGCCAGAGAGAAATTGGAAATGGTATGAGTAAACAAAAGACGCAGAGAGCGGTGACATTTTTGGTGTGTGAATGAAAAATTTCTGTAATTGGGACGGGCAGGTGAAGCGGATAGCCTTAGCCATTTCCTCTGCTAACACACAAAGGGGTAAAAGAGAATCAAATATAACCACTTTTTGTCTGCAAAATGCGATACACAGTCGCGCTCATCAACGTGCAACTTTTATGGGGTAATGAATGCAAAACCCTTTTCTCAATTTATTCCCTTTATCACTTCCGACAGTACTTTAATGCCTGAAATCTACAGACCTTTCCTTCATGGACGTATAACTATGCGTATAACTATGCGGGTTCTTTCATCTACAAAATTTGTACCTTCTTTTTACAGCATGTCCTTCGAGCCAGGCTAATAGCTTCCCAGTTCTGCTAGAAAACTCGGAGCATTGCCTTGCAAAACCAGAATATTCGTAGTATGTATCGGATTTGGGCCTTTTTCTATTTTCAGGCAACTGATATTTAGGCCGTTTTTGGTCAGGTATGGGACATTTGTAACACTGAGCTGACAGCGGGAAATTACTGACACGGTCAAGTCTAATTTTTCATAATAACCTTGTCTCAAAGGCGACGAGATACAATAAAATTGCTTCAAAGAGGAAAAAAGCAAACTTTGTCTGTAGTATGAATGCGAAAGATTCTTAACGTATTAAGCCTCCGATTTGACAAGATTTTGCAAAAGTGGATATAAAAGATAAAAAATTCCCTGAAGAAAAACTGTGAGTAGTGAAAAGTCAGAATTCTACTCTCAAACAGACATAAATTCTAAAGGCAATTATGGTAAAGTACAAAAAGAGATTTCCTATTGTTCTGTGAAAACCTGTGAGTGGGAAGCTATAAAAGCAACATGAAGAACAGCTGTGGGGTAATGCACGCGAACGCGATGTCATGGCTGTGGAGGCCGACTGCACGAGTAAAACAAACGTCCACTGTCGCATCAATTAACTAGACAGCAAAGATGGTTGTCCGTTTAATTTCCACTGAGGTGGGAAGACTCTTGATCGCCATGTCAGAGATGCCTCCCACCGAGTTCAGCGGATCAAAATTAATCTGTTGCATAATATCTCCAACTATGTACTACTCAGTGATTGTCCACGTTTGACAATGAAGATATGTTACATAGCAATCATCATTCGTGACAGCCTTTGCCCTAAAACAAACCTTTAGGTAAAATGTTTAATTTGATAAATGTTTAGCAGGGTAAAACTGCAACTCATTCTTCTTGGCCACTTTGTTTGCAGTCAAAAGCTGCTAATTTCACCATGTGGATTAATACAGCTTCTTAAAATCCTGTGAAGTCCGAATCGCCCGTTGGACACTATTCACTAGGCAGATGTCTTAGACAACTCCATAATGGAGGCCTTGCAGCATTTCAAATGTGGCATTTATTTGTGTGCGAATCGCCTCACTAGAGTGATTGTTCTATGCTTACCCGCATCACATAGCGCATCTGGAGTGAGCCTCCACCGATTTACGTTTTCAAGCTAGTTATTTTATTTATGTGAATCTTTATTCAAAAATTGGCGCTACTCGCTGGCATCAATGTGAAGCAGACAAAAGTGATTAGGGAGGTATGGGCCCAAATGGGACTTGATTAATTACTAGGCTGCCAACAGAAACGCCTTGAGTGCGACACCAATATGGTGACTGAATCCCGCGGCCCATTTGGTCAAGAGTACGTCTAAAATAAGGCATATTTCTTCCAAAAAACCAGTGATTTTAGATGTACTCATTGGTACTCTCACAGCCACGGGACACGCTGCAGGCGTTTTGAAGGTGAAACCATGACAAAATAACAATTTGTACAAAGTTGCCGAACATCTAGACCCCACTTCTCCAATCACGAGTAAGTTCAACTGACTGCTACCTCCAATGTGGTAAAAAGGAATGAAGGAAAACGTGTTGAAACGTAAATTTGCTTTCTGCACAAAGGCACGCAGCTGTACCAAATTAATGTTTGTCTAATTCTGAACTGCAAAAGGGAGACTAGATGGTGCATGAAAAGGACGCAGAACGGAGAAGGTGGGGTACACAGCTCAAATTTATGCGTTGTTTCCTCAGTACTGCGAGGCAGTTTGCTCTCGTGCGCCGAATCGCAAAGTACCTGATTGGCTGCGAGATGACCGTCAAGACAGCGAATCGCACTGAAGGCCAAAACGGCATGTGAGAGCTCCGAAGCGATATTTCCATAAATCTTTTGGTTATTAGAGGAGAGCAGATACGCCTGTTCTCCGCTGCAGTGGTGTTTTCACACACCTACTCTAGGCTACTGGCTCTCTTTGTTCAGAGTGGATGCTCATAACCTAATCCATGGTTGCCGAAATGCATTGCAGTTTGTAATGTGGCGAAGAGATTCTTGGGATTCCCGAGGGTCAAGTGCCATGTTTATAGTCTGCAGCCTTGCTTTTACCGTCTTAAGCAGCAGCAGCAGCAGCAGCTTCTGATGGCAAGGCGATGAGAGTTGACTGACATATTTTATCCCTTTAGAAGAAAACAGCCAGAACAGTTTACAGCAACTATGGGGCCAACTAAAGCTGCACTCTACTGTGAGTAAAAAATAAGCTCTGCCATCACTTTATGGACAAAAGTTGAATAACTCTGATGCCATGCAAGAAGTCACACTGCACGGAATTACATTGGAAGGGGGAGAGCAAGGACAGGGACAAGAATCGAGTAGTTATCCTTTGATTTAACGTTATTACGAAGGGACGCTCACTGCAGAAGGTCAGTGAACCTCTTTCACTGCTTCATAACTGCAGCTTGCACAAATAAGTGAGAAAGAAAAGTAGTTTTGAAATGCACGGCAAATACTGGAGACAGTAGAAATGGAAACCACTTCAGTGTGATGTAGAGCAAGACAATTAGCATAAATATTGTTTTTAACAATCTAGATGGTTCTTGTTACCCAAATATTGCCCTGGGGCTACGTTTGCATCATGTTCCTCAACACACTATCAATTCAAGCTCATGCATATTGTGGAGTCTTCAGGAGTGAATTGAATGCTACGCTGACGGCAACAATGGGCAAGCCTTTTAAAATGAATAACAGATCCAGTTACTTCGACTGGATAGCGTGCATATGGCTCATGGAAGTAAGGCAATCGCAGTGGGTGACTGAATATGCAGAGGCTTACAACGCAAGAGCTCTTGGATGACACATATTCTGCCCGAGTATTGCATCATCTTCTTTCGCCTTCAGGAAAGTCTTAAAACATAACATTTCCATGTAATATATCCAAGAAATGTTAGCTTTTACAAAAGCCGAAGCCGGCAATGGAAAAAGCTCATGCGAGTTTCGATAATACAGACTAACTAACAAAAGAACAACTTTTAAATACATCTTATTTATTGAAGTGATTACCTCGTATCTGTGCTGACTCCCTAAAGAGACATAAGTCCAAAAATTCTAACTTTACACGGAAGTCTTGTTTCTAGAATCGGAAAAATTGGCCAAAGACACCTTACTTTCTGCCTAGCTGCTTATCTTTTTCACAGGAGTGTTTGTGGTGTCTTTCGAGAAGTGTGATAAGAGCCGTCTTCCTATTGTCTCACTATTTCTACTTGTATCCAAGGTAAAATTAATGTTAGGCACCTTTAAGATATTTGGAATTGTAGTGAGTAGGATCATCGCATCCATACCTCATGTTTGGACTTTAGCATGCAGGCGACTTCTTCAAAACGATTGCGTCTACAGTGCACCATTCACGCATTACACACAGGCCTCTTAGTTTGACGTGTGAAGTAGTGTGGGTACTGACAGGGTTGGGATAACCAATGGTGCGTCCATTGGCTGAACATCGGAATACAAAAAACCATTTTGATCACAAGTTTGGAAGAAGTGGGGTCAACGAGCAGATCGTGTTTTGAGTTTGCTGTTGTCCCTTAACGCGTGTGAGGGCCGCCTGCTTAGTGGCCTTCCTGCCTCTGCTTTCGCTCGTTCTTCCCAGCTGATAAAAGTGTAGAACTGTTTCACCTTACATAAAATTAGTCCTTTAATGTAATTTGTTCCTGTTACAAACGTTCTAGAAGCATTTCGCTGTTATTTCTTCAGACTAGCTCATTTGAAGCGGAGACAATTGAAGTGTCCTCATACCCACAAAACTCTACTTGTGCTCATGGAGAGGCCCGATCCAGATCTCAGTCCATCATCGCATGAACGCACGCCGACAACATAAATATCTGTAATGCATTTTTGGTCTTGTTTACCCTGTTTGAGATGCCAGTGGTGACCGTGGTCATAGCAAATCAACACTTCACAACACTGACGATACCTTGGTTTTCGTTGCTGGTTTGTAGGTTGGTGTATTCATCTGAATTGGTGACGACTAAAAGGACAAGTGCTTTACAAAATAGTAAAAGTGCTACAATACGTGAAAGCACTAAAATTAATTCTGTAAAGCACTTTGACTTTTTCATTCAAACAATCGTTAATTTCACTTCTTACGCATTTAAAATATTATGATGCCTTTACTTAAATCTGATTTCAGTACATTGGCTGGATAATATGCAACGCTTTGGTTAGTGTCGTAAACCTAGGGATTGTATTTTATGTTGCTAAAAATAGAAAGAAAAAAATTGGAAAAATGATTTGTTGACTGCTCTTATGATTGCTACTGTTAGGCCCTCATTTTGATAACGCACTCCACGAATCAAAACAAGAGTAGTAAGCGGGTTCGGAAACTGAACTGAAAATAAGATGAATTAAAGCATTTAATTCAAATATCCAACTTTATTCTTTTCTGAATGACAAGATTTTCTTTCATTTTTTTTGTGGGAATGCATTTCTTGGTCTCTGGCATTAAAGAAAGCAAATCACCCATTGATCGTCACACGCTTACAAACCAAACAGGTTGTGAAGCTCACTTTAAGTTGGACAGGATACTTTCACCTCCATCTAATAAGTAGCGCCAAAATGTAGTACCAATATTTGATGGATCCTTTGTGGCTGTTCAAGCAGGAATATGGCTGCAAATATATGCTGTGGTTCTGTTTACCTCAGGATAAATGGGATAGCCAAAACTAAGCTTGAAGTTTGTTTGCAGCTGGCGGATACAAGTCAGGAGGGTCAATTTACTAATCAGTAGTGGACGACTTGAGGTGCGCCACCAAAATGAGGTCAAATTTCTTCACCGCTGAAACCCCGTAGTCATTCCAGACGTGCACGTGTATTTGCGTTACTGTAAAAGACTAAAGTGCAAAGGGAAGGTGGATCTACGTGCCCGAAGAGACTGATCGCGTGAGCTTAATGCCTGAAGAATGAGGTATACCAGTTGAACTGCTACTTGGCTTTTAGATGTGGGTAAATATGCAATTCAATGTCAATCTATTTGATCCTAGAGGAAATTGATTTGCTTTCTGTTTTGAATGTCGGATTCGTTTTTCTACAGAAAAGATACTGCGAATTCCTAAAATTCTACACTGCTTTTCAGTGCTTGCAGACTATGTCTCATTACCCCTCGTAATAGTTTATGCACATGTTGTGATCAGTCCAAATTCCACTCATCAAGAGGGCAAGTGGCAATGACATTGAGTGAGTGTAAGAAAATATGTTTGACAGTAAATAGAGTACCTTTTCACCATTAAAGTGAAACCGTATTTCTCAGAATTCTACGCGAAAAGATGATTTTAAATACACTTGTGTGCGGTACAGCATTGAGCCGTTCGGCCACTCATTTAAATCATGTGGATAATTTGGGGGCGGCGTTACGAATGACTGCGCTTGCCAGGCCACATCGCAACAAGCATTTGAGTGAAATCCAACATGTGGGATACCCGATCTTGAATAATCGACGCACAGCCTAAAGTGAAAGGTTCTACGGAAATTCATTTTAATTTTTGAATGTTGGCACATACTGGACAGTAATGCACCGACGATGAAGCCGTACTTAAATTCTTCTTTGTCCAGGCTTTTGGAGAAATAGAACTCAAGGGATGAATATAAATGTAAAGGAGGACTAATTAAAAGTATTTTGGGCAAACTTAAAATTCATGGTTTAACTTGGATTGTACTGAATACGAAATTGAAATTCATATCATGTCATTTCCTGTTGCTAGTAGTGTGGGATCACGGTAAACACGTGGCTGGTAGGGACGAATATCCACACTCTCGCCTATCAAAGTGACACTGACGTTATGAGGTGCCTAGGTGTGGGTTGTCAGTGCTCCCCATCTCTATCTTTCCGGCTAGTGGTAGGCGCATTTTGATCTCTCATCTTCATCCGAACTGCGACGGAGAGGGACCCGAAAAGACAGATGATTCGGTCTTTCGACTAGCACCCGAGAGTGCTTACAGGGAACGCTTACAGTGGGAGAACTGTGCGGCCCGACGACATTTGGTTCAATTATACATTTAGCAAAGTAATCACTTGGATTTTAATTCTGTCTGTATTCTAGCGGCAAATCCTTATCCATGTTGGCCTGACTAGACACGTTAATAACGCTGACTCGGTTTAACGGTGAGCGGAGGGCAGTGAACAGGCAGACAACTGGAGGTAGTCAATTACATTGGCAATAGGTCAAGTGGATGTCAAGCAGCGTGGTCCCTTTAATCTCCACGGTCCGTGCATCCTCCAGGGCGGAATGGTCTATATACGGCCTTTTGGACTATCTTAACGCTAATGATTAGCCACTTTGTACGGCTTTAGGTGTCTCTCGGAATACTGAAGAGGAAAGACGATTTTTGACAAAAAGGTGAAAGTTGAATTTAGCCAAGATGTCTTGTGATGAATTTGTTTAAGCTACGAGTTATTACCTACATTGGGAAGAGATGGTGATCTTTTTCCTGTATAGACAGTCCTCATTTGAATTGAGGCTAACTAAAATAGTAATGATTTGGAGACGAATAGCTAAAATAGAAGAGAACTAGAAGCACAGCCATCCCATAGAATAAATTAACAAAAAAAGGAATTAATGTTTACAGGCCAGCAGACTAGCATTCTGACACAGGAGCACACAAACTTCCCCCTATACTAGCCTGGAAAATAACAAAATTTGCAAATGTTGCCAAAGAGATTATGGGTTTTCTGATAACTAAGGGAGTAAGAAAAGGCTCAGAAATGTAGATGGACATATTAATGGGGGAAGGCGAAAGACGTATCCTTAACCATAGTTAGGAAACTAGTGTGTACTGTCTCATTAAAAAACATTTCTTAGAGTTTATCTGGACAAATTTAAACGTACAGGGGTCGCCATTTTCATGCAATCGGGTGCGATTGCGTGGTTATGAGTATTAATGGATTATTTATAGGCGTGACGCACGTACTGGGACTTGAAATTTTCTTGTTTAATGAATTAGTGGAAACCAAAGGAGATTTAGAGGCTAGCGTGTCTGCATGCCTGCCAAGTAGGAGAGGTCAGTGAGGAGCACTTCGACTTAGAAGGAGGGCTGCTTATTCTTACAAGGCTAGTAGTGCAAAAGCTGAGATGGCAGTTAAGGAGTGTTGCCAAGATTTGGAGAAATATACCAGGGAACTGTAAAATCCGTACAACACCTTTCGATAGAAATAACTGAAATAACGAGCGGCATGAAATAGGGCCAAGTAGTCCCCTGGAAGAGGGGCTGGAGGTGTCAAAAGTAGCAACCCTTTGTCAGCCTATAAGTAAACTTACTGTAAATAGCTGAGCGCCTGCATTTTCCATGTTCAGAGAAGAGAAGTGCGGTTCAGGACTTTTGAAGGGCACGAAAATGGATATGAGAGAAACAAAAGAAGTGAAAAAATCCAAAACGAGTGATTCTTGCTAATCAAAATTGTCCTGGAACGAAATTTACATCTACATACCATAAAAGTTGGTTAAGCGATTTGTCACACAAAGGTTTACACCGTCTGTACACTACCGCCTTTCTGGTGAGTTAAGGTAAATAATTTACGAAGTCTTGCCTGCAAATAAGGAGAAAATAGTCAAGGCTAAAGTAATGCATTGTGCATCGTGTCAGGGATTACAGTCAAAAGTACTAATGAGGTGGAAAGTGGAAGAAATGAGAAAAGAAGCCTACTAAAAAACTCTTAACTCCTTTAGGCGGGTGTGATTAGAGCCCCTTAATTTGTCAAGTGTTTTAAAATATTCAGAGAAATTCGCAAACTTTAGTTGTCTTGTCTGCCAGTGAGTGAAAGGCAGCAGAGTGTAGCATACTTTCTCCTACTCGAATAGCTACCATGGCATTTAACAAGTGGCAATCAGATTAAATCAGCACATCCTACTGGAGGCAATCACTTTCAAATCCATTCCTGATGATCTTTAGTTTTAATTTTGCTTAAAGCTCTCGCCTCCAGAGTTAAATGAACCACTTCACCATCAGATACAGATGTGTTCTTTTAAAAATGTCAGCTGCAACCCCAAAAGCAAGGAAATATAATTGCAACCTGAAATACGTATGTTTCACATTCAGTTTGGTGCCAAAAATTAAACAGCCCTGTTTGCTACGCGGTGTGACACAGCCGGATGAAATTACCTGACACATCACACACGTCACACAAGTGACACGTCGCAAACGCAGTGTCACACCTATCCCACCTACATTCACCTTTTCCATCATTTTCAGTTACCTTTATGAGGAGTTCATTTTAGACATTGAATTCCCCCAGTGTCATTAATCATAGAGCACAACCTGAAATCATCGCGGTGACGTGGGTGAAATCGCCCCACCAAAATATGTTTTTTCTATTTTTCTCGTTTGCATAAATTCACGATAGTAAATTGATAATAAAATAGCAGAAAAGAGGTAGGAAACAAAAGCCTTGAGCCAAAATATGTCATGAATCGTGCATTTGTGCAAGTGACAGGAAGTAAAAAAGACGCAACATCTCCTCATCCAACCGGAGGCTCAGTTTGATAATTAGACCTAGAAATTCGGTGGTGTGACAGTGCAAGTCGTCCATTGTTTGTTGTTCGCAAAGGGAGAAAAGAACTTTATTATTCCTCAGTTGTAAAACCCAATCAGAATCCAAGTGGTCAAAAATACACTTTTCACAATATAGCACCTACATGCCATTTGCGTTAGGGTAGGGCTCCAGTCGATTTCCCACCTCAAAGTGATTTTATGCTTTTCCAAAAGCGAGTCTGAAGAATGACATGATAGACATCAACCACACGGAGCTTTGTTAATCGCCTTGGCTTAAAAGCAAACTTAATGCTTCCTTGTTTCTGTGTCTTCAAACCATTTACAACATTGTGAGTACGCCCACATAATCCATCCGTATCAGTAGGATTTGGCCAACAGGCCAAATCCCAGAAGACGATTAAGAGGTCTTCACATAGCCTACCCCTAAAAGTGGTTTCAAGTAAGAGACGTGGATAAACTGTCAAAAAATGCGATTAACACGGAAAATCCGAATACGCAGAAGGGATTGGAGAATATTCATGGCACCTAACCGATCCATCAGCACCAATGCAGTTAGTCATGGTAAACAAGTCATACTACACGATTAAGCTGCTGTAAAATATCGGTCAGTCATATTAGAACAGAAAGGACATTTCATCAAAGCTAAGCTCCACGCAGACATTGTGGAACAACAAGGAAGTAAACACATTAGAAAACTTAAAAATTTCAGCTTTGATGGTAGGATCAGATGATCATTAATAAAACTAGGCTGGCAGCATCATAATCTGCGTTGACACTGAGGTCTCAGGAATTGCTTTGGATTAAAGGAGCTGGTCCGTTGCATTCCATGAAGACACAGCTTTTAAGTAATGCAATAAAAGGGATGAATTCGAGAATTCTGCATACTTACTGCTTGGAAATGTGCTTATGTTTGGATTTATTCATTTCAGCCGCATTCGTCAAACAGAGAAACACTTTTAAGTGGCACTTCCTGCAACGGAATAGACCTGCGGTAAGGCAAGAGATCAAGTCGGCCATACATCCATACTCGATTTTTAAGACATGCTGCGTATAAGGAATTTAAGTCTTACAGTGAGGAAGTAGCCTACTCCTAACGCCTTCTGTATTCCTTTGAACCCGTTCGCTTATCACGTCAACAGAAGTGATGAACAAGAGCACCATGGATGCTCGCACTATCTTATGGAGAGACAAAGGCATACCGTTTGGTTTAGTCCACCCTGATGTGAACACACAGCGGCTACAAATAAGATCGGTATTATCACTGAAACGCATTTGAAGAGAAACAATGTACTAAGCGGTCGGATAAGGATTTTTGGCCATGCGCTCAAGTATCTCGTCTTTTGAAATAGCACGTCCCAAGTCTTGCAGGCAAACCACATAGCATTAAGTAGTCGCCATTTTAGTGGGTCTTTCAAAGGACACGACTAACAAATTCAGCATTTGCTGACTGACTGGACCTGATTTCGGGCCTTAACCAAGAAGTAATGGGGGCCAATAAAAAGGAGCTCAGTATGAGGAGGGAAGAGGAGTGTACAAGTGGTCTTCAAGTGCCCGGATTCCAGATAACTCCCAAACAAAAAATACGTCATTAAGGTAACTGTCGAGTGATATGGATTAAATGGAGTAATGGGTTAATGTTGAAGAAGGAAATCTATTATCAACAAAAGTCTACCTGATAATTTCATCTCTGTAAACACACTGTTTGGACTGGTAATCGAGACCACTAGAAGTGAATTTCTATTACAAAAACAAGTATTCTAGAAGTAACCTAGAATACACTTAGTAAAATCATTGTAGATTGTTTCAGTCGCAAGTCTTTTTACGCTAGAGAACTTGACTGATCTACCACAAGCAGAAAAAAAGAAGATTTGTTAACTATTTGTGGGCGAGGCTTCCCTTTGGATTGTTCAAAGACTCGCATTTCCACGCGGGACCAATTGCTTCACAGCGAACAAAGGTAGGCTGTGTTGGTGCCATGATTTAAAGCACTCAAGGCAGTTATTTACATTGCGAACATAAAGGCGTTTTGGCTGGCCAGATTGGTTTGCCTCCTGACCCTAAGTAGTAGTAGGGGAAACGGTTTTAAAGATAAGAACCCGTAAAAACAAGTTAGATCCAAACAAATTTGTGATTGTTATTTTTTATTTTAATTTTTTTGACAACAGTTTGTCATCGGCACCTTGACACGTTTGTTACAGCCGCTCTTAATGCAGACAGAGGTGATTGCAATTAAAGACTGAGGGAGATTACACAGATCAACAGAAATTTTCCAAGCACATAGATCGGTGGTAAAAAATTAAAGAATAAATTGTAAAAGGATTCGAAATTTTACACACAGCTCACTTGGTGGTCTCATCTGCCCTCTATTCCATACCTATAATCTCACTCTCCTACATTTTTTCATTAAGCCATACTGTCACTTTTACATAGCAGTCTGATTGTAAATGAAGATTGCATGCAGCACAAATGGACTCCGCAGGTCCCTTCTTCAATTCACAGAATAAGTTTTCAATATCGCTTTTACTAGCTACA
Organism: Echinococcus granulosus; assembly: GCF_000524195.1. Classification (NCBI taxonomy): domain Eukaryota; kingdom Metazoa; phylum Platyhelminthes; class Cestoda; order Cyclophyllidea; family Taeniidae; genus Echinococcus; species Echinococcus granulosus. The sequence goes on from NW_020170398.1 coordinate 1,244,476, forward strand.
GACCGATCTATGCCGCTCGCATCGACTGGCAGTACCATAGTTATTTCCAATGATGTGAAGGGACAGCCCCTTAATCGCCACATTCACTTAAAGCTAGAACATGAGCTGAAAAAGGGAGTCTACCACAATAAAGAACACGTTTCTAGAGCTTTGGAATATCTTGTAGAGGATCTGGCAAATTACTTATTTAAGGACATTTTTTTACTAGGTTCACTATGTACTGTTTAAAAACTAACCAGGGCATCTAACTTATCACTGCAAGTATCGCTTCTTGCAGAATTCCCTAAATCAGAGATGGAGGTATCGGTGTACATTCTTCCAGGCAGAAATCCCAAGGTTTCGCTGATTTTTGTATTTATAAGGTTTTAAAAGTGAAAATCTAGGATTTAGAAGGGATTTTAGCAGCCCATTACAGCCATAACACCGAATCACTTGCTTAACTGTCTAATTCATTATTAGGATAAACAGTGCCCTCTTCTACCTCTTCAAGTTCGGCATGATCCCCACGTATTAATGAGGACTGACGATTAGTAAAATTTAGTCGTGTAAATGTTAACTGCATCTTTGACAATATGCAAAATTTTGGAGGACTTGAGATACAATTAACCACCGCCCGTAGCGAGGTAGTGGTGATTGGTTTTTAAATTATTCTTTTCAACTTTTACAATAAGATAAACAAGGGAGTAGTAGTTGATGTCTTTTGTTAAAATATGAGTGTTTATGAACCGAATAATGTGGCATTTCATTCGTTGTTGCATTGCTATCCACTACCTAGAATCATTTACTTGCATGACTGCTGATTTGCAAATATATATAGTCTTGTTAAAATGTTTTCAAGCATGAAAAGTCAAAGCTAATTTACGAATGCCTTTTGTTCAGCATCGTAGGGATAAAGGCACGTCATTGTCTGCTTTATTATAAATACACAATGCTAGCATTTGAAACAGGAGGAAAAGAAAATGAAGTAAAAAGTCGCACGAAACAATCTCCCTAGCAGAGTTGTTCACGGACCAAAAGAACAAAATAAAAAGCCTATTAACAACAAGCAGCAAAACACAGAAATTTGAAAAGTTCGTAAAAAGGGATATCAGATTTAATCGTTCAGCTGTCAGCAAAAATTAACAAGAGCTTAATTTGTACAATGGCTAAAAATGTGTTCTTAGGGTAACTGTTATCACGATTTGCTTTAGTCCGCAAAAGTACACGTATACATGAGATTTCCAGCCATGGCCATAGCAAAATAGCAAAAACGGCAATTACGAATCAAATATTATTCAAAGTAAATTAAGTGAAATAGGCAGAATACATCTTCTCTTCGGGGAATGCTGGAAGTAAAAAGCGAATGATGTGCATAATTTGTACTATTTTTGCAAACTTTCGGTTGTATAAATGCTGCAATGAAATGAAAGTGAGATTTGTATTGGAGATTTCATAAAACCATAGACACAAACAAACTGAGTGAGACGCCAAAACCTCGAAAGCTGAACAGCCTATGGGGGAATGGCACCTGCTTAGACGTTAGACAGGACATTTCATGAAAAAAATATGAAAAACAATCATCAAATATGGCATTAAGAGGGATTTTTGCAGAAAAATATGCTTTAATAAACACGAAAATTGGCACAAACAGGATTCGCCTCTATGATGACATTAATGGCATTCGGGCTTGGATGTTTATACCACTGCAAGACTTCAAGTGCCATTCACAATGAGAGGTCAAAGTAAATATAACTTTGTTGCTTAGTTAGTACTAACTCAAGAATCCAAAATGGGAAACAGTCATTCATTTGAGGTTGTTTTAGTCCATTTATAGGGCTTAGGTTTCCTCTTTAAGCACAGGATTAATTTAAATTACTACAAAATGTTTTTCTCCATGCACCGGAAAAGCGCAGTATTTGCAGCTCCTTTTCTTAAGGTGCCCGCAAAAAGCACTAGTGAATAAAGCTTTCATTTTGCTGATTTCAAGTACTTGGATGCTGATACAATACGGAGGCTTTGGAGCCGGTGTAAATAGGCAAGCACCCTGGCAAAATCTCAAATAAACAAGAGCATAGTCTTCAACTATTATTTTCGCGCATTCTAAATCTTTCTTAAGGCAGTAATGAACCATACCAATGTGGCATGATATGGCATGTAGCACTGCGAGATTCCCCTGAAGACAAAAGGTGATATAATACCAGGGTAGAATGTGCATAATCAACATACAGCAGGGCCTGGGGCTACTGGCATGGACTAGGAACTAGGGCCACCCGGCACAGGTACAAGAGCTAAGACAACAAGTGGCCTTTTGCCATAACTGAGGGTAAAACAAGCAACATATTACACATTCCCTCTCCTCCTCTCAGCTTCATCCTCAGTGCTCCTCTTAATCAAGGTCCTGTGTCTGTTACCACAACAAAATCAGTGGTGAAATGAAACATCCATGGATCACCCATGCCTGTCACCGAATTTCCATGTAAATGTGGCGATTCTTCACCGCAGCCCCACTTATTCTTCCTGGCGATTCTACTAAACCTGATGTTTCTTTCTAAGTGGAAACTGGATTTGGGGACGAAAAATTGTACTAGATATCGCTAGTGTTCATAGGTGGTCGTGGTAACACTGCCCTGAAAGCAGATTTACGCAAGGAAGGCCGGTATTAGACTCAGTTCTTTGCCCAGCTATATCTATTCGGATTCTATCCAATGAGTGGAGAGATGGTGGAGGTAACGCAAGTTCACTTTGTCAAAATCTTTCTACAGGCACTGCGAGAAATTCCATAACAAACTCTTCCAGTGCATCATATCGGGTGATGGTTCCCCTGTTTAAAGCTTTCCTACAGAACACGGAACTGAGGTAGTTGCCAGAGGTAGACGTCAACTTTAGCCCTTCTGTGTTGTCTTCGCAGATTCTCCCAATTTGCTAAGGTTTATCATCCAGCAGTAAAAACCAAGACAAATGCCCTTTAAGATCGAGTTTACTGTCTGCCGGCACCTATGTAGCTCCCTGAAACTTCCCTGAAGGTGAAAGAATATTGAATTTCAGGACAGAATGCATGGAATCAACATACAGGAGGGGTCGGACCTACCGGCATGACCCAAAGACAAGCTTACAGAGCGAATGCACAAAAGTCAAGACCCAAAGCATCTCTTTATCAAAATCCAGCGCTAAACAACCAAAGCTGTAGGTAAACGCAGCACTTAGATTATTTTTTAAACTTTTTGGTTTAATGTCATAGATACTAAATGCCTGGCGTTTGTACTTTTGCTAGGTAGTAGCTCCCAGTTCTTCTTCGCAATTACAATACATTTCTGTCGCAATATTATGACGCCTTTGGTCTTCGGGAAACGCTTGAGGCACAACGCTAGTGAGGCGAGAGAGGAAGGAATGCCTACGAGGGTTCAAATCGCTCATATGCAGTAGAATGGTACACTTTATAATATGCAACTGATTTACATGTGAATTTATTTAAGGGATCACTTTGATTCCTGCAAGGTGCACCTCCACTCACTAGTTTTCTTAACTGCAGTTCCTTCTATGGCTTGAAGGGGAATTTTTTGAACGCTACTTATCTAAACTAATAGATGCCTCTAAATTCTGTTTTTTACTAAAATTCCAATCTTGTCATGCTTGCCTACAAAACGTCAGTTACGCTTTATCTCCCTGTGATGTACTCATTATTTTGTCAAGAATTATAATTGAGAACAAAGTCAGGTTAGCGTTTGAACATAATTGTCAATCTAGTAGAGAAGTGGCTAGGGTCAAATTTCCTCGACAGCAAATTAAGTGTAAGCAAGTCCATTTGTGATACAAGCTGGAATTAGCACCCTGGAAATTGGATTTTAAAGCCTCCCACCTGACTGGTTATTTGAGGCATATTGGAAACAACCTACTAGGTGAAAATGCTAGTAGTATACGTGCATCTTCCGAATCAGATGACTCCATTGTTTGGTGAAAGGGAAACAAATTTCATCTTCCATTAAACTTATCCAATTAAAGATATCATCTCCCAAAGAATCTACTTGTTCAAAGGATGTAAAAGCAGAGATGAAAGTGAGAAACTCTAAAATCGGAACAGTTATTCACACGTCAATATTTCTGAAAGCAGAATCGTATTAGCAACAATTAAATATTAAAAAAAATTGGAAACATTTAGTCTAAGAAGCTAACAAAGATAAGGGCCCGAAATGGAGAACAATTTCTTTGTTCGCCATTCCGTTTGTTCACGTAGATTTTTTCGCTCCTAAAAAGCAATGGATTAGTAATTTTTTAGTACAAATGCAAAAAAATTTACTTGTGCCGTCCATCCGCGGAACATTTCCCCCTACAGATATCCCTTCATAACTGTAGACTCAAATTGACAAGGT
>NW_020170398.1:1248921-1254108 GCF_000524195.1 Echinococcus granulosus
AATTAATTCGGTCTTCAACTTGCCTATTCGGTGTTACAACTAATCAGGCGGAGAAGACAAACATTTATTTTGGTCTGTGACACAAAATTAATACGGACCTTCAAATCATAGAGTCATTTGATCCTTACACCACATTTGTGTGCAGTTAGACATCCCAGTTATGAATAATAAATGGCTTTATTCCATAAGGAATCACTCACTTGCTCTTTCTGGTACAGAAGGACCATCACCTAAAAATAAAGACAGCACATGACCTAATCGTTTTTCAAAAATTATAATCTACCGCATGTCTTCAAAACGCTGATCAAGTTCACCCTACTGATAAGGATGGCAACAATCGGCAAAACAACTAAAATCGTTTAACTGAACATTTCTGCGCGAATTTTCTGATCTGAAACATCCAGACACGCCCTAATGGAGTGCTACTATGTCCGTAGGGGTATGGGAGCTTGGTCCGTGAGTACACCGGTCTCCAAAGCAACACTGGATAAGAAAATTAAATATCATAGAAGAAGGCGAATGCTTCGGATGGTTGGATATGCGAGAATTAATTATTAAGGATTTATCTTTTGGAACCGTGTATACCTATGGCAGCCTCCCCACTGTCATGTTCTGCAAAACAGGATAATTAAGAAACATAGCGACACCACACTTTGAGAGTTCAAAACCGGACATCATAAAGCTTCTGTGGTAATTATGTGAGGGTGCGTGCATTAAGTAGGGAGAAGAACAGACCCCCGGTCAGGTAAGGGAGCAAAGATGAAGTGAGAACGAAGTGGTAAGAAGAGGTAGACACTTGATATGTATTGTGCGAAGCTAGACCAAGTGTAGCCCTCAGCAGGGTAATTTAGCAACCTCCTTTCCCTCACTGCATCGCAAAAGAAAACAAAAATGTGCAAAAATCGACTGCATTAATGCGGTATGAACATAGACATTCAAAGACCCTCTTCCCATACGCAGCATTGAGAATAAAGATGAGGTTGAGAAGGGACGACGATGCATGAGATAGAAAGAAGAGCAACACTGTAACATATTTCAACAGCGCACTTGATTACAGAAACAATCTTGGTGCCTCAGCTTTCACCTCATTTCTAGTGACTTTCAATCTCTCCAGGCCAAAAGACTTGCAGACCATGCTTACATAAAATGCCAATGTGGCATATCACATCTTCAGAGACGACGCGGGCATTACAGACGACTGCAATCATGTGAAGGTTCAACTGACATCACACAACACAAAAGCATTGTGTCAGGTAATGTGGCTGATATGCATAAATGCGATATTTAAACATGCACTGCAGACGATAGATGGCCTCACCTCTTCTTGCCGCTGACCTAGGCTGCCTTGAATTGTTTGCATATTCACCATCTAAAAGCAACAAAATGAACAAATGCACAAAATATCTAAGAAAGAGGGGCACAAAGATTTGCAAATTACAAAATGTAGGCTAAAATGAAACACGTGAAAGGTTCCTCACTCTCTTTGCATTTTTGAGGAATTAATTTCCTAAATAGTATCAAGCAATTGAGGTCGCAGCACATGGAACTTGGAAGTAATGGACAACCAGTGTGAGGTGTTCCCATCTTCAAAGCAATACACCTGCAGTACTTCCAATCAAAAAGCAGTTTCAATGCCACCATTCAATCCACTGTACCTAGCTGAGGATGCTTCATAGCATTCTGGTACTTGGTAGCTGAAAGACAGAAACATGTTGAGTGAAGAGCAAAGCCGGGATTATCGGAATCAGCTAGTTCTCCCACACGAACAATAACAATTGACAAACCGGTCACTGTGCCAAAACCTGCTTGCTGAAATGCAAACTACTGCTTTCGCATTTCGGACATTCAAAACAATTAAGGGGATACTGGCACCTTCCTCAATCAAAAGCACTTTCAGCGTTGACTTACTTTTCACTGCAGTTAACTGGCCACCTCCTCCATAATTCGCATATTCAGCAGCTGTGGAAAGGAGGGATGCTGAATGTTGAGTAAAGCTTGGGTCAATGGAAGTGGCTAGTTCCATTACAAGAATCACAACACCTGATAAGATAGTCTATATTTGCTAAAACCTAGCCAGGCAGTTTCAGCCTACTGCTATCATATTTCAGGCATACAATAGGCGCAAGAGATTACCGAACCATTCTCCAACTGATAGACCCATTCAGCACCGACTTACATTTCATTGCATTTACCTGCGGATCTTCTACAACATTCTTATATTCAGCAGCTGTGGAAAGAAAGGATGCTGAATGTTGAGCAAAAGTGTGGCTAATGAAATCGGCCAGCTTCTATACAGGCATCACAGCATCTGCTAAACAAGACAATCTTTGCCGACGTCCAGCCAGTGATATCTAGCCCAGTGGTCTCAGATTCCAGACATCCAAAATGCGTAAACGGTCACAAGGACCTACTTCATTCAAAAGGCATTTTCAAATTGACTTACATTTCACTCCATTCAACTGAGAATGCTCCTCAATATTCTGAAACTCCCCAAATGTGACAAAGCAGAATATAATTATGGCTAAAGCAACTGCATGGTCTCTTTACAGGAATAACCACGTCTTCAAAGCGGGTCACTACTTCCTAAAATGTAGTCAGTGGGACCTGACCTACTGCTGGCACATTGCAGACATTTGAAAGGGGTCGGAGATTACTTGAACTTTCTCCTTACACGGTGCAGCTGGTAATGCCTTTGGTCCTGGTGCGATTGGTTTCACGCCAAGATTCTCCTTGCCAAGGCAGAAGTCAATGAAGTTGTAGAGGAATTGTAATTGTGACTAAAAGTGCAGTAGCGAATGGGGAATAAGAGAACGTAGACAAACGTGCAACACGAAGGTGGAGTGGAGGGAGATAACGCACCCAAACTTGCACCAAGTTGGCACGCCACTTTCGCATCGCCAGAACGGTCCCAACGATGTCCACATTCTGTGGATTCGTTCGCAGACGATCAAGGAGAAAGCGAGCTGCCATAAACGTGCCCGTTCGACCGACACCAGCACTGAAAGTAGATACAGAGGCTTTTAGCCATCATTGTACCCACTTGGTAAGCGTTGCCGAACACTCTCGTGTCTACCTCAGTCTACATTCAGTCTTCTGTGCACGTTGTTAACACAAAGCACCGTTTGAAGAAGTGATCCAGTTAGGCAGACGTTTGTCTCACCTGCAGTGTACAACCGTCGGACCGCACTTAACTCCCATTGGGTGTGTCGCCAAGAAGTCATTTTGCATAACGACAAGGTTGTAGAACGATTCCACATTCGGCGCATCGTTGTCAACCCAACCCGTGAAGTGGAACTGGGTGACGGTCCACGGCTAGAGGGTTGAAACGGAATAACTCACGTAACCAAGCAACACATCACTTAGTGTGGCTCGTGAGAAAGCACCACCTACCGACGCCTCGCTCGAGGGATGTATTTTCAACTCACGACGTATGACGCTACCGAAGTTCTCTTCACTCTCCTTCCTCACTTCCACAGTGCACTTCTCTGATTCGAATGTCGACGTCATTCCATCGGGCCAGTACTGTGTACACTTTATTTTGCCATCTTCAATGCATCTGCAAATATTGTTTACAGAACGTTAAAATATGGCATAAAGTGTTAACGGTCGGTAGGTAAACGCGGTTGTGTGCTCCTTGCAGGCGGCTGGTGGGTGCTTAACAATAGACCAAATTAACTAGGTGTGACAAATTTCTGGCACAATGCACACCAGTTACCTTTGCCCAGATTGGCGCACCATTATCATGCAAGGTGGGTGCAATTTCGGAAATTACAGAGCCTCGTGACCATGAAGGTGGTGACGTGTGAAATAGGTTCTTACTCACTCACTAATGGCAGCAGCAATATTAAATGCACTAGGCTGTTCTTCACTTACTTTATCCCTATACTATTGGTAACTTTAAACGGCAAATGCTCACACGCCGATGATTTCGTAGCTCAAGCATTGTCTAAACGATATATCTACAAAATCAGCACAAAACATTCGGCGATCCGAAGGAATGGAAGCTAGAGGGGACGTCTGAAGAGGTGATTTATTCTGTAACGAGTCTCAGTAGTAGAGAAACATTTACTCGTGAAGCAGTCAGAGTCGGAATGAACAATAAGGAAGGAGAAACACCTTATTAAAAGGTTAACAGTCAATTTCAGTCACTATTTACTACTTAATTTCCCATTCTGCTCTTTAAATCAAGCTCATCGCAATTCTGCTAGAAGGATGTAGAATTGAATCAAAGTGCTAGACATTGTGAAGGAATGAGTTTAAGGAACTGGGTGAGGAAGAACGATGGAGAGAAGAGAAGATCAGATTGCAGAGGACTTAGATGAGGGCAGAGCTGAGGAATGAATAGCAGCATTACCGAACCGTCAGAGACTGCGGCTTACGGCGATGTTACGAATACCATCTGATGATGGTGCTGTTACTGCCTTGAATGCTGCGATGAATCGTGCTAGCGATGCTCCAGTTATAAGGCAGGCGGCAAGGACCAGTGATGACAAAAATGGTTGCACCATTGTAATGAGAGTAATAGTGGAGGTGCGGACGTAAGTAAGAAGCAGAAGAAGAAGGAAAACAAGTGTGATTGGGAGACGACTTGATGGAAGAGAAGAGACAAAGGAGGGAGAAATTGAATGTGAAGCACATGCGGGCGGGCAGCTAGGCGTACAAAGGAGATGTCCATTGCGGTTTTGAAGTCGACTTCTCTCAACTACTCTACTCACAAAAGGTGGCGCAGCAGCGGCACGGCAAGGGCAAAATCTCCACAGTCCTCCTTCAAGTCTCTTTCTTTCTTAACAGGCACTGAGTCAACTTGACAACAAGAGGAAGGTGTTGATAGGAAAAAAATGCAGGCAACTCTGCCACCCTTAACTACGAAGTTGTGGTTCTTCTTACCTTCGTTGGTACTGTTAAACTAGGTATGGCAGACTTTTAATCAGAATGTGGAGTTAGACAAGATAAAACAAGTAAAGTAAGTTGCACAGGGAAAGGCCAAGAAAGAAGGAAGAGAAGTAAAAGTAATTGGCGAAGGTGGGCAGGTGGCTCAGTGAATAACTTTAAAGAAACCTTAGTTACCAAAACAATGACCAGGTTCCACAGACAGATGCATAAAATACAAATAGTGAAAAATTAAAGTCAGAATGAAGTGTAAGTCGAGAAATGGACGAAAAGTTGAATGATGACCAAACTTACTGA
>NW_020170398.1:1254208-1273793 GCF_000524195.1 Echinococcus granulosus
TGGGTCTTTAGGTGATAAAAATAAAAAAAGCAGTGTGTAAATTAGTCTGAAAATTTGGAAAGGTGACTTCAGGGCTGAGTGATGAGGAGCTTTATGAAGCTGTCCACGTGGTCCATAGGTGCTTAATATTTTAAAATTAATTTCATGCAATTTGTATATGGACGTAGCACCAGCATTTGAGTAAAACATTATTAGGAATCTAGCATAATTGCGTGCAAAATGCAATTATATTTTGTATTTTTTTAAATTGGTAAAAAAGGTACTCCAATTTGCAACTTTGCAAGTCATCAAAGCCTCTTTCATGCACAAAGCAGGTACCGCACTTCGATTCTGATTATGGTCGGCCCGCAGTGCTCAATCGGTTTACCCTATCATGCAAACGTCACCATGTGGATGGACAGCTGCGCTGGCACGAACAAGCAAAGTAGACTGTAGAGCGTTGAAGTGGTCAAAGCAACATTAAATGTTGACAGTTATGAGCTTATGCAAAGGTGGTGTAGACGCTGTCCCATTTGCACTGATGCCACAGTCACCATCACGAGCGCAGGCACGGACAGTGACGTTGATAACGAGACAGGCTGAGAGTCCAGCAATCCTGCATTTATGCTCTTTGTCCTCCGCAAATTCGCAGGTCCAATTCTTTTCCAAGTTGTCAGTTACCCCAACCTCGTATCTGGTGGTTAGCTCCGTGTTGGATGTCGGTTCTTTCCAGGTCACTACTATGTCCGTCGTGGATGCCTTCGACACTCTTACATCCAGTGGCACTATTTGCAATACCGACTAGACGGATCGTATGTATAATTTGAGTTACTGACACACATAGCTACAGTTTTAAGCCGAAAGGCCCTTTTATCCTCTCCATGTAACTGCCTCATCCGTAGATAGTGTGGACATTTTAACATAAGTAGTGACACTGACATAGCAGCGTCAGTTAATTAAATGCTGTTGTGACAGACGATTCAACCAAACTTGACGAGTTGCTGCCACGCTCTTTGTAGTGCTTTATTTGAGGCGGCTAAATCGACGTCACCCTCCTTTTGACCACAATGAAGGTGGACCTCTGCTCAATAGTTCGCTCAATTGTCGGTATAGTTGTGCAGGGTACGAGCGTTGCAAAGTCGTACTTGTGCCACAACAGGTAAGCCAACTTGAGGTCTTACATTCAACGACTTGAGGTTTCACGAACCCCAGACTTTGTATTGTAATAGCTGTGCTTTGCAAAATATCACTGTGAACTCACCAGGTTTGGTGTAGACGACCAATGGCTCCGATTTCAGACTGCACAACTTTGGATTCTGAGTGAAGCAGGCATCAATGGTGACATTGTAGGCAGTGTTGGCAATGAGATGGGTCACGGTGCACGAATTGGTCTTGCTTGTATAGCAGCACACCATAAGGCCCTCCGTTGATTTCTCGGGCTTTGCACACACAGTGTAAGTGTACTGATGCGGTGTGGAAGCATTAGGCAGTAGATTCCAGGTTGCTTCAATGCTATTGTGGGTCCTGGTTTTTAACACTAGGTTTTGGGGCACTGAAAGTCCCAAAACGTTGCAAAAATAAGTGAACATCAGAGCGGTTGAAAACAAGAAGGATTGAAGGAAGTTGAGCAAAGTGTGGCGGAAAAACGTGGGGTTACGGACATTGCAACTGCAAGTGTAATTGCACCAGTCACAACGAGGGTAGGTGTGACCACCTTCACAGTTTGAATGCGCATAGGCGAAGGGAAAGTTGTAACCAATCCGAGATTGGAGATCGCACATAAAGTGAGCTACATCTTCAATTTGACAAACTCGAATTTCTACTTCATTTCTGTCCTTCGCCTCGAATCCAATGGCCAATCCTTCCGATGCAGTTGGTGCACAGATCGCACAGCGGATTCATTTAGCCGCATTGTAAGTACAAATCCTCAATTCTGCCTCAAATTCGTGTTTTTTTGACATCTATTTCAGGTAAGTGGAGTTAGTAGACGTGCGTTACGCCAGTAAAGGGCAATTGCCAAAGGAGAATCTGTGTAAAGACCAAACTCGTAAACATTCCTCTTACTGGGGCAGGGTTGTAGCGTTGACACATGAGGAAGGGTCGCAAATAGAATGTCCTGCACTGGAGTCTAATACAGACGAACCTGAATGCGAATGTGACACAAATAGAGTGCAACAAATGATGCATGTTGTTGTTGCGTGCGAAGTGTATGCTGACGCCGACACACATGCGTGACAGGCTTGAATACAGACTGCGCAGGGAGTGTAGGGGAGAGAGACCGTCTTTATAGCATATTAATCGGTATTCGCAGAAATGAGATTGTTTTTTTTTCAACTTTACAACTTGTAGACGCCTGCTTCAGGTGCCACACAACGACGGATAGACGAATTCTGATTCTAGGCATTCAGGCATGCCTTGACCACTATTGTGGATAGGCTGCAGCTCTCAACTGGTGTTTTCGACTATGGAAATTACTTGTACGCATTTGCAAGACAAAAAACGTTATCATTTGGCTCATCATGGAAAAGCAAATTATTGTTAGGTTATGGCACATTAGTTTAAGAGGGCACGAACCTGGTATTGGTGTAGTGGTGGTTCTGCAAAGTAGAAGGCGCACAATAGTCTCATGCCATTAAAGTATGCGCATTTCTTACTCTTTTAAATATTTTCTTTAACTTAATTTGTTTAATAATGTATTTCTTGTATATTAATCTCAAAGCGGAAATACGGCGAAGCGTGTAGGACAAGCCCTGGAAGTAGTACACAATTTACAGACTAAATAATGCCCAGATGATTTTTAATTCAAAATATGAAGCACTTCACCTCTGCTTCCATCTGGAAAATTAAGTCGCAAAATAGCATTAGGATCAAGATGTACTCGTTGCCCTGAAACTATAATGAAAGTGATTTGTAAAGGAGAAGGAATTAACTGGTGTGTTTGTTGGTCCATTGGCACACACTTTTGCATGAGTATCCCATGTCCCTCTTCTCTTACAAAAGTAAAGACATTGGAGACGTTAGTCCACGGGCCCTCACGTCACTTGATCAAAGCAGTGGTGTTTTAGAGCACAAAAGTGTTTGCGTCTTTTTTTGCTAAAATTAGGGCTAACGCAATGCCCTCACACATCCACTCTGTGCGCCTCTGCTTACGCACCAGTCATTCCAAATTCTTTATTCTACACACCCTACACTCCACTCCAGTGTCTCATTGGGATGAAGGCTTTGATTACATCGGCGGCCTACTAGTTAGTCGTTGAGGGGTCTTTACTATTGATGACTCTGCTCGATCACGGTTGTGTTTTGGGTTGTGAAGAGTTCAGGTTGAGTTTCCTTCCTGGCAATAAGGAGAGCGTCCATAACTCGTTATCAAGAGGAGAAGGGTACAAATTCGAAATACATGAAGACTTAGCATTCCTGCAGCGAACCACATTACCAATAGCCCAAAACATTTGACTCAAAACCTACATTTATTTTTACAATTTGTCAATGACTAAATGAAATAGTCTAAATGATGACAGAGGAGACTTGCATATTTTCCTTAAGCAATGATTTTAAATTAAGAATGTAAAAGTTAGAAAATAAGTGCCTTTTGCGGTTTCTCGGGCAATGGAAAGCAGACTGCAGGGTAATGCAGAAACACCGTCAAAATTATGTGGTAGTCAAGAGAGTGTCAAGCGCATGTAGGACATAATCCAAGCGTCACTGCATTCGACAAATATGATGGTGCATCAGCTTTTTCCAGCAATCCAAGCACTGCCACCTCCTTGACTTTTCAGTGGCTCTGTGCAAGTAGCTAACCACTTGAGTGGATGAAAAGTGGATGGCTCAAATTTCATTATTCACAACAAACTCATCGCATTCAATTCCAGATTAGCATACCACACTGAAGTGCTTGCCATCGGCACAACCACCCTCTCTATAGGTGTGTATGTATCTACATATGCAAACGATATACCCAGACAAGATAAGTGGGACTTCGCTTTTTAATCTTAAGAGAACCGTTCTACCTAAAGCTTAGACAATCTTTTAAATTGCTATGCAGTCACACTGATGAAATAAAAGCTTCGAAATGGCTAGCAGTGCAATTCTAAAAGCGCAACACAAACGTCGGTGCACAAAAGCGTGTAAACTTGTTCAAGGGTACATTGAATTCTTAGAGCTTTCAAGGCGAAATAAACGAAGAAGATGCAGAACTTACGGATTATCTTTGATAATCTCTGGGAGTTGGGTGGAATCTAGGAAGCACAAAAGTGTTTGTGATCAATTGTACTTTATGCTTCAAAATTATCACCAACATTCGAGGTAAAAAAAGACAGAAAGTAGGAATCGTAGAAAAATGGACCACAGAAGCGGCACAAGATGAGAATGTGAGAGAAGTATTTCTGCAATCTGGTCCCCATTCTTATCGCAACAACTGCAATCTTGTAATAAAATGAAATAGTTCATACGAAACTGTACATCGTACACAGAGATAACTCAAATACTCCTCCAGTCCACATTCTTCATACTTCTGATAATGTTGCAATGCGGTAAGGACACGGTTAGTATTGATTGTAGAACAAGTGCAAAAGTAGTTCTTTACAAATGACTAGCCCACTTTATTTAAAAATTCTAACGCGGCAAAATGTTGTGCATGAAGCTAAGGAAATAATGTTTGAAAACTGATATAATTTGATTTCGTATATGGCATTATGTACTATTGTTTTGGTTTATACTTTAATGAAGGTTTTCTGCTTGAAATCTATTTTAGTACTCATTTTGGAGGCCACGAGATTATCGTCTCTGTACACTTACACCAATGCAGCTGCCTAGATATCTTGTCTAAACATTGCATAAAAGATTTAAGAAAATTCACTAACGTCAATTGCGCAATTCTGCTCAGGGCAAACAGGAACATGTTCAATGCTAAATTATCAAGCTGCAAGTGTAGATTGCTATAAAAGTTTAAGATTCCCAAAATACAATTTATAAATGTGATACTATAATTACTGTCAAAACCAGATTTGCACAAAACACAAAAACCGGAAGAAGAATCTACCTTCAATTTGGCATAAGCAGATACCAACCAGCGACGTTAAGTAGAGGCAAATTATACCCCAGAAACATGCATTCATCCTAATGGCACAAATCCACCTGACCACCAAAATTTTGTATGAGAAGTCGACCTTCTCAAAGGTTGCGAGCTTGACAATGCGGCGATTAAAACAAATCATGCAATAATATGTACTGATTGTCTGGCTGCCAAAAACTACAAGATGTGTCCTTTAAACCTTAAAATAATCTTAGATACAGAGAAGCATATATAAATTTTTGAAAGATATGAAACGGGGTATTTATAATAAAAAGACATTACAACGCAAGCATAAATATGCTTATAAAGTAAGAAGTGCATACTTAGCTGCTCATATTTTAAGTTTAGTAATCCCCTATAAAACTGAAGCAATGGCGACTATACCATGAATTACTAAATCACGAAAATTAGCAGAATGTGATTGCCAGACGGCTGGTGAATGAGACTGAAACAGCTATGCTATTGAAAAGAAAAACCTACTTAGGTCGTCTGAGATGCTGCGCGAAAATATAGGGCCATTTTCGGTATCATTTTTTTGCATAGTCAACTTCAATATTCAGCGTTGGCTCAAGCATCACACATTGTTAACCTCTCCTCATCTTAACATCAACTCAGAAATTACAATTACCAGTCTTTTCATTTGCTTGTGTTTTTGACAAAACCTGGGAACAACACTTGCGACATTCCTCCAAGACTTCAATATTCTTGGAATTTCACGCCAAGTGTGAACTGCAATGAAGAGGCGGATAAGAACCTGTAGGTTCCAGCTGTGAATTGTAGGATAAAGAGGAGATATAACGCTACGGACTAGCACATTTTGAGTAGGCTTGACAGTACCTAATCTGCAGCCATTATATCGTTTATTTTATTACTGTCGTTGCCATCCATTCCACACCCGCGATTTCAAAGCAGTCCACCGTTGCTGTTGTGAGGAGTAACTAGCAGCTTGAGATGGCAGCAAATAAGCGTATAAGCACTACTGATTAGTCCCTTCATGAACATTGTAAGAGCTATTGCCGGAACATGAAACCCACATTCTACCACCTTCGTTTCCATCTCGGGAGGAAATTAGGTTCACTCGACCGCTCCCCTTATAACAGTCCCTAACGCTGCCTTTAGTCCGGCAGTTATCCGTCCATGCAGACACCATTCGTTACAGTTGCTTGTGTTGTACTATATCTGGAGGGTGACTCAAGGGCTGCACCATTATGAAAGTCAACTTAATCAACAAGACTACGATCGTGAGACCTAACGAGGTGAAAAGACGTGTACAACACTGCAAGAGAGAATGGGTACCACGGTTAAGCCCTCCTCAATCAACACATTGCTGCTGGCAGGAACCCGTGCTTGAGTGCGTCATTGTGCAAGAAGAGAGAAATGAAAGGTAACAGAACCAGAAGGCAAAATTCGGTCACGTTGATTTGCATTACTTTGGCTTTTCCATCTAACCGTTGTACAAATGTATTAAATTTGAGAGGATTAACTGGTTTATTTAGCATTTAAGTTTTCTGTAGTGAAATCCTAACAGACAGTGCAGCAAAATGTGTATTTTGGCCTCCAGGTTGTAAAAGTTGTGAGCAAATGTGTCAACTCGACCACTCTTCGTCATATTTCAGCGCTGCGTCACGTTGTGACAATCTACCCCCACAGAAATTGGAGTGGGAGCGAGTTTGATTGAAGGTTCATGGCTCACCAAATAAGGCAGAAGTCTGTGCCTCCTCTCTAACTGCAACACGACACCATTGTTGATGAGAATTTATGATGAACGTATGGACGGAGTGGTTGGCTATTTGGATAGCCAGGGGGATGTGACACCGAGCAGAATCAACTTGCTGAGACCGAATTGACCACACTTTTAAGTCTTTCGCCACACAAATGAACAAATTAATTTATTTGGTAGGAATAATCAAAAAGGTGTTAAGAAAAGCAGAATGAACGGATGTAGGGAAAATACAGATGCAGAGCTGATAATGTGCATGCATTTCCCTGGTCATCTTCCTCCCATTTCAGCATTGCCTATCCACTGAGTGGCTATTAGAGAGGGCTTCGTTTGTTAGGCGGTCAGCAACTTTATTGAATCACAGCGGACGACTACGCAATAGACTTGTCAGATGTCAAAATGTGGAGACATCCCAGTTGTGGGCATCACTTTCAGAGAACACGAGATGGGTAAAACCGCCAAGGCTAGATGCAAATTCAGCCTTTCCTATAATGGTCTTTGCAGACACAGCCCTACATCCGTGACGGTAAGACTTGGCACTGGGTCCTAGGACTCGAGTTAGGAGTGACGTGGCACTTAAGGACTCGGAAGAGAGTGCAACTTGGTAGGACAATGACTTACAAGATCAACTGTACAGTCGAAATGTCTCATCATGGAACTAACAAAGAGCAGCACCTCTCGGAAGTTGCTGTCTTTAATATTTTTCTTCCCATGATTAGCTTTGCAGGCAGTAACACACGCCAAACCTTCAGCTGGACCATTCAGCCGCAATCACGATGCCAGTCGCGTGCGCGCATGTAGAGGTGCTGAAGTTGCTCAGTACTTGAGTGAATTCCTTAATCCACTATCTTGCCTATTTGTGGTCGCCCTCCCCATCCATCATTAACCCTACACAAATTAAATCCCTTGACATCTAAGGTGGTAGCGATTGGGCCCTATGTTGCATCAAGATGAAAACACATTACTGCCAGTAAATAAGCGAGTGTGTGAAAAGTGGAAGTTAATTTAAACCGCAAAGGCTCGATCATGGGACTGAAGACCAAAGAGATGGTCGCGTTGGATGCTTGAGATCACGAATGAACTGCTGTCAATGGACCTGACACAGCTGCGGAAAGAAGGAGGCGTTGATGGTGGTGGAGGATGCACCACCTCCACCTGAGGCCTCTTCAGTCCACCCGAATCCCCAGATGCCACCATGCCATGACATCATGCACCATACCATTCTCGAGGTCCGGCTGTCTTCGAACCTGACTGTAGTGAGGCTAAAATTCGTTCCTTGGATCTCACACCAAAAGGGCGAATGATTACCGTGTAGTCATGACACAATCATTCGCGAGGATATGCAACAGTACAAAGCACGTACACTCCCGGTAACAAGATGGCCTCCCAATTTTCACCGACATAGATGACGAAGCCCTCTTTCAGATTTCAGATTAGTGATACTGCAAAGTTACAAATGTACCTGAGAACATATTCAAAATATTGGACACAATCCCTAAGCTAGGAAGATTGTCCCTTTCTCTCGCAAACTCCAAGGACCCAGGTCACATCATAAGCCGAATGTTGGCTTAGCAACAAAAATCATAATGGCATTCCGTCAATCTGGGTTGCTGCAGGGAAAGACGTTTAACCGACAAAGCGTAGGTGTGTCAAATCATTTCCCTACTCAATTCTCGAAGTTCGGTTTGGAGGGTGCAACTTCGAGCAGTGACAACACGAACTGCACCATGCAATGCATAGACAGCCTTATAGCTAGTAAATTGAGTGGTTAAATCTTTTATTAAATCACGACACGTCCTCTGTCAGATTTGGTGAACCAGAGTAAATCCACTAAAAGCGGAATAAATAGCCATACGAATGGTTCAAGCGGGGATGGTTTCGTGGGTGCGCAGGCTGGACACGGCGGTGGCAATAATGCACCGATATTGAGTGCGAGCACAAAAATTTGAGGAATCCAGCACAAGTGCTTCTACATCACTTCTGCATCAGCCGTCATTATTATCTTTTATTCCCTTGGGCATCGTCCCACCATCACCACACCTCCGTACCAGCATCGCGGATTACCGTAAATCCAACTTTTTCATATTTTCACATTAGCACCAATTCAAATAAAGCCTTAAATGTCCTATTTCTGCATGTCTGTTATCCGACACCGTCTATTTGCGCTTTGCCTTTTCAGCTATCTTTCGAGATAGCATCCGTATAAAGTCTCACTGTAGATGGCAAGCAAAACCCAGACACTTTGCGCTGCAGGTAGGTGAGAGGAGACCTGTAGATAGGAGGTGGACAATGGTGAGGGCATAGTAGAATCTCCAGAATCATCAATGAAGAAATTGTACTGATTCCGTGGAGAACAAGATCCATTACCGAATTTCTGCAACAACATCATCGAATGCATTGCTTCCTAATAAGGATCCTCTCCTCAAACTGTTTTATGAAGCTTCTCCCTCTCTCTGCTAACGGCGCCTGCAAAAGAGAGATCGCAGAATTGGGTTTCTGCTAGCAGTTTTAATTGACGGCAGCCGTCTCCGCGACGACAGCACGGCGTATCAGCTGTTGAATGATCTACAGGTGTGGGCACTTGGAATGAGGGGAGGAAAGGTGTCCTAACATGCTTGCTACCAGTGTTACATGCATTTAATACCGTTGATTAAGGAAGGTGAAGTAGACCAGGGAGAAGAAACGAAATGAAGACGATTGAAGTCAAGTTTAATTGGCAAAACGTTTGATCAGCAGCGTGCAGCATTCCATTCTGCGGATGCTTTAGCAACAATGACTTCTCATCGTTTGTGAGAAGGGTAGAATAGGTGACTTTATACAGTGTTTGCACAGCTGGGTAGTATGAGGCCCCTCCGCACACCAGCGAACCTGCAAATTTCCGCCGACAACATACGTTCCCCATTAATGGGTCAAATGTTGTCGCCTGCTGTTGGCTACTTGGTGCCAAAATAGGCAACGCAATCCATACTCACGTTAAGTTTCTTAAAAATGTAAAATCCAATGTTGGGGAGATTGGCGGGTGATACATGCAAATGCTTGCACGGACGATGCTGCTGTTCTTTTCCATTAACCCGCAATTGCATAAAAGACGCCATTTTTTCCAAACACTTGGTGGCGCTTGCTGTAGTCAAAAATAAAGAAATGCCTGCGGTTGTCGCTGTAACATTTTCTCTCCGCCCTAAGCTCTTACAAAGCATTAGTAAATTACGTCGTGGCGTGCATCATAAACTCTTAACAGGCCAGTTTTCAGTCTACGAATGAATGTCATCTCCCTATCTTCTCTGTGTCGCATCGCCCAACTTTACAACCATTTGCTTTATTCTTATCCATTATGTGTGCTGGCTAAAAGCTCATAGAATACAGTCAGTATCTCGATAGCAGAATAAGAGAGATTTATGGTGGAACGACAATGGAAACTCATTACAATCCTTTTACAGATATTCCTACCTAATGTAAAAACCTCCATCTTTGTGCCTCCTAAATCCTAGCAGCATGAATTTTACCTTCGTAGTGTCTTTTAAGACAGACTATGCGTGGATTCCAATTTGCGATATCGTCCAAGTGCACTAAACCGTCCATTGAGAGGAGATTGGATTGCTGGTGCAATTCGACGCGAGATTCAATCTAAGCATTGACAAGGAAAACGAGGTGGAGAAAGTGTGCAGGATACATGGTGCTGACAAAGTCAACAACGATACTGTTGATGTACGGCTCAATTTCCAATGCGGGCATTGAAGGAGGGCAAGACGTGCTACTGTCAGTTAAACAACGATCCTCTCTCACCACAGTCTTGGCCAATTGTCCACGATAGCGCTGCTTCACTTCGTGAGCAGCATTGTTGGTAGTCGTCTGATTGGCGCCAAGTACGGAACAGATGACAGTGGGAATGAGGAGCTCGAAGCAGGGTCACCATTGCATTAGCAATATTTACCTATTACTGAATTCAGCCGGTTGGCAAGGCAGGTTAAGGTGCGACTAAAGTTGGCTTAGTGATGCAAGGAAGGGCAGATTTACAGGTGAATAGAAAGTCGTAGAGAGAGGGGGAATGACAGAAGCTAACTGGTACAAAGGGTTTATTTTTGCCACATTTTTCATATATCGCCCTAGCTAGTAGTCACGTAACCCTCTGTAAGGGTCGGAGTGGACAAAGCGTTTGACCTATTGCTGCAGTTATCACTTCTGGTACAAATCTTCAGACAGACTAGGAGGGCAGCAGTGTACAGTATGCAGTTGTGCACATCCGAGTCAGGCAATCACAAATAGCAAGCTCAGGAGAGTTGTTGACGATAACATGCTCAAAAGCGAAATATGAAGTTGCAGGAGAAAAACATCTTTACTTTATGCACGCGTTCGCAAAATTCGTCAAGTGTGGATTGTACGTTTTAAAGTTAATAAAATAGAGGTTGGAGCAAGCTTTACACAATCATAAGAAACACAACTTTGATTTACTCACCCGATTGTCACATTCATTGCCCGGATGTGCACCTTCCCCTTTCATCCCTTCAACTTCGGCGCAATCCTCTCGTATGAATGAAGTCTGATAGTCAATAACATTTGAACTGTGAAATCGTTGACAGGCTCGAACACACACTGTGTAAGGAATGCGTAGTAGGAGACCGTCAATCGTGCACTCCGCACCTTCTTTAGCTGTGCAGTTTTTCTCCACTGATCCCGCAACGTATGCTGCAACCACATCCATTGCCTTTTTGACACCTGGCGCAGTCCATGTCACTTTCACTGCGGTCTGATTTACAACTGCCAATTGGATGTTGCTTGGAGCTAAAACGTGAAAGTAGATACATGCAGAAACCCTGTTGCCTACTTGGTTCATGAAAGCTTGCGTTAGAGCAACTTAACATGCAGTCCTATGCTTATTTTTCTCTCTGTGCCCTGAAAGTTATTCCTATCACCAACACATCTTACGCAGCAGGGTCTTGGCACTTACTGCTATAAAAAAACACTTCACCTGGGGCCACATCTTATGCGACGGATTTGATACAACAAGCACATTACTTATATTATGTCGTCCTATTCCTGCTCATGCGACCTAACTGCATCATCATTCCACAGTTTCAGCAGTCACCTCTCCATGACATCAATTCGTCACCTCATGGGATTCCAATAACAGCATCTCTTTGAGCAGGTTCGCAAAAGTCCACTGCATTACGGCATTCTTCACTGCATCCATCTTCTCTTTATTTCCATTAGCTGCCAAACCCTTACCAACGTTAGCAACTGTTCATTCATCAACAACGCAATTCTTGCATAGCAACCCACACTACCTCCTGCAGTTGGTGGGGTGAAGGTGTTCGCTTCAAGTTCCGCCAGTGCAGTCAAATGGCTTCACTTTTATCGTATTCACTCATGATTCGCTCCTAAAACGGGACGCAGAACTTAACAATCGCAGTGGAAATTGACAGTGGAAAAGTAGCCGACAGTAGTCTGACATTAGTAGTGCTTTATTTGGCAACTTGGTGATTGCATCGTGAGACAAACCTCTTTACAATTTGTGCAGGCAGAATGGCTAGCAGCCACCTTCCACTTTACATTAGCACGCACACGCAACCAATACAGCTCGAGCCGTCCACTTTGACAACGCGGACAACCCTCACATAGGCTTTGAAAATATATGCCGCATGCACATACATGCATACACAACATCTAACACACAATCTGTGAAATCAGACTCCACCACATCTACATAATGACTTTTTAGAGTTGAAACGCCTACACGTCTTTTGCAGAGGCATTGAATTAGGGGGTACATTGATCCATCTCAATGCATGGACCTCATAATATGCATATATTTCATGTGAATTCTTTGTACAGAAGGAATATCAGCCCCGCATAGGTGTAAGCGATAATCAAAATTGATGACAAAATTTCCATTTGTCAAGCCAAATAAAATATCACTTTCTTAGCTATCGTAAAGCAGTGCGAAATAGCGACGCAGACATTCAATTGTGCATGTGGTGTCAGCTGCCATCCACCAAAATTGCTGCTCCTATACCATAACCTTTTCGAATCCATTCGATGCTTTTTTACTCTCTTACCGCATACTGCGCGTCTTCTGGACCACAGCAGTACTCACACCCACAACTCACAATGATAAACATGTGGTATGTGTCATTAAGTCATAGCAACACTTTGCAACAATTACATGGCGTCACATACGACTAATTATTGAACAGATTTGACCGGCATCAATGTCGAATCGGCTACACCCACCCAAGAAATTCTCGGCCAGGATGTATGCGCAAATAACGTGGGTGTGTGCAAGTCTCGCGGGACAGGGACGCAGATGCACATCGCGTCCTGAGCATTCCCGTCAAGTGGATTTATGTGCAGATGGGAAAAGGTGTCATTGAAGTCATTCCATACAAGTTATTTAAGGAGAGGTTACAGAGTAAAGACATATAAATAAGTGAAGAAAGAAAAACACATAAGTCAATGAAAAATGGGAGTGCGAGAGAGAAGAAAAGGTACTACTTTATTGAAAACAGTGGAGAAAAAAACGTGTGATTTGTAGAAATCAACGCGATGATAATGGGATGATAAGGAAGTAGATTGCAAAGACAGAGGTGAAGAGACATGAAGGAAGGGGGAGTGAGACATAACAGAATTTGAGTCAATCACCTAGAGAGAACGTGTGGCAGCCTCTACATTGTGAAGGAATTTACGTGACCTAAAATCTGTGTTCACGCGTAACAATGTAAGTGTGTGTGATTTAAAAACACCTTTTCCTCGTCTTGCTTCCCCATTGTCTTCAATTCCGTGCTCATTCTCAAAAGCACTGCCACATAATCTTACAGACGTGGTATAGAGTTTGCGCCTGTGAATCACACGAGCTGCATTCAAATAGCACTACTCAATTCTGCTACAAATTTGGGCTTCTCACATTAAACTCAGTCACATTTTTTAATTCATGCCATCTTTTCATGTGTCACTGCCACAGGGGCAGTGCGACATCACTGGCTATTCACCAGATGGGCTTTAAATGGAGAAAAACAAGTCAATGTTGTCCACCTTGCATGGCAATGGCCACGCGACTGCATACGCCATTGTTACATGTACAATAGGCACAATGGGATAAAGACACAGACGCTCAAAGCTTCTTGTGCTGTTGCATCTCGTGGATTCGCTGGTTAGATGACTAACGGTGAAGGAGCACTAGCAGGTGGTGTAGGCGTTGCCGTGAAGAAACGAAAAATGTGGCTGATCGCGAAATACGAATAGAAGGAAACACAACGCAAGAAAGCTAAATTCGATGATTTGAGTGAAAGGGAAGTCATGAGCATTCAAACCGTTGTGAAGTCCAACGACTTCATTTCCCTACTCCGACGCACGCATTTAGCAATCGCTCAATCGCCTTTGGTTCACAGCAGCTTCGGACAAGTTGTAATGTCCAATTCTACCACATATACGTACGACTAACATCCAAGACAAATTCTTCTCGTTGTTCAATTAATGTCATATATCAAGGCAACACTGCCACAAGAACCGTGTGATATTACTTGGCATTACATAAACATGCTTTGCATCGTGGACAACATGCCTATATTTCTTACCTTGCATGGGAATGTTTGCGCTGCTGCACACGGCATCGCTGCAAGTATAATCGCCTGTTCCGGAATTAGCGACGAACTCAAGCAGATCACCACTTGACACGAGTTGAGCATCAGCGAAGGAGGATGATACAGTTGTTGCAGTCCTTGAATGTGCGTGACAGGCTCGAACACACACTTTGTAGGGAACGCGTAGTAGGAGACCGTCGATCGTGCACGTCGCACCTTCTTTAGCTGTGCAGTTTTTCTCCACCGATCCTGCCATGTAAGCTGCACACACATTCATTTTGTCACTTTCACTCTCTGCCGTCCATGCCACATTCACCGCGGTGTGACCATTCGCAGTCAATTTGATGTTGCTTGGTGCTAAAACACATAACAGTGATTGTGACTAAACTTACTGTTGCCTGCTAGCTCCTCGCAAGTTGGTAGTCGAGTGCCTCAACAAAAAAAAAGCGCCTTCTTAAATATTCACTCTATTTGTCTACACCTACTGCCCCTGAATTCTTGCTCGAGATCCACGACATTTCTGCAATTTGATCTACGTTTTTTAAGTAATTGGACGCTTTTGCATCTTCGCATCTTTTAGACTATTCGGTCAGTCGCCACCCATTTACGTTGGGGTTATTTTTAATTCCACCCACCGAGTGTGCCTTGATTGTTATGGCAGACAGTCTGTAGTTCCCAAGCATTACTTATTTGCGTTTAAATTTTCTTGAACACTGTTGCAAGTGGAAGAAAGCTGCTGTTTGCATCATTGTGGAGAAGCGAATTAATGTTAAGTTATGGAATACTAGTTTTAGAGTGAATAAACTTGATGGCTTTGTTGCTAGGAGCCGACTGCAAACAGATGGTGCAAAAAAGATACAACATCAGTTAATTTTGCTCACTCTCTCATCTTAGTTGATGCTTTTTGGGAAAATTCGCACAGCCTGATTCCAGTTAATTACAAACATTTTACATGTCTTCATTATGACTTTCGAATATGGCAAATTGTATACGACGAGCCCTGAAATTATATACAATTTCCCAACTGAGTAATTTCCTAAGGATTTTTTATCCGGAAAGCGGCATCAAAGCACGTAACCCTGACTATAACTTTGGATTTCGGCTTCCTAATGGCATTTCGATCAAAACGAAGTCATTCACAAGTATATGAATAAAATGATTTGCTAGGTAAATGAATTTAACTGTTATGCTTGTCAACTTGTTACCTTTACTATGACCTCCTTCAGTGACACAGAACTGGAATTGGAATTACCAGTGCTTTTGCAGGGACATGGGACGACTTGGTTTGCTGCGCCTATTCAATTACGCAAGTACAGTTACCTAAGGCGTGGCTCCGCGGCTCTCACAACACAATTAATGGAATGTTATGTAAGAGCTTTGAATAGAACGAGAGCTCGGCGGTTATGATGTGCCTGCATCTGCCGCCATCCGAGATAAAGCTAATGCAGTACCTGCACACACCTTATCTATGCATCCTTGCTCACGCATCAGTCATCCTAAATTCATTTTTATCCGCCCTACAACCCACTTCATCATCTCACTAGGGTAAAAGCTTTGAATTTTTGATTCACTGCTAGCTATTCTTTAAAAGATTTTGGGTTTTAGTGCGCATGATGGGAAACAGCATCATCTCCATTTGCGTAAAATTTGTGAGTGTGTTTGGAGATAAAAGAGTACAGATTAAGCATTCTTCCTGTTTTGTACTATACGATGCCATCTACCGTTGACTATCAAAATTTTGGCAGAGAGTATGGTGTTTATCAAGAGTTATCAAAGGAAAAAAAATGCGATTTTAAGCAGGATTTAACATGATGTTTTAGTAATCCATCGGGGTATTGTAATCTTTTATCAAATCGCATTACAAATAACTCAAAGCCATTGTCCCATATCTCAGTTATTTTTGACAATTTGTAGGTAAGTGGATAGATTAGTCCAATCACTGGCACGGGAAATTTTCGCATCATTGCCGATGCTATGCTCGAAAGTAGGGTTCGAAGTTACCAAAGAAAAACCGCCTTACGTTATGCACGCATTTGTGAAAACGGTAAAATTTTAGATTGCATAGCTCTGAAATGGACAAATCAGAGGTTGGAGCAAGCTTTACAATACCATAAAAATCACAACTTTGATCTACTCTTCCGATTGTCAAATCCATTGCCAGAATGCGAGCCGTCATCTTCCATCCCTTCAACTTCGGCGCAATCCATTCGTATGAATGAAGTCTGATGGACAATAACATTTGATTTGTGCAATTGTTACCGCATCTTGAGCTTCACCGAAACACACAACTCTTAGGACTTGTTGAAAGGAATTGATGCAAATTTGCCACATTTCTACTAATTGATTTTGCGCAGGTTGCTTTGCACAATTTTGCAGAAGATTCCGCTACACATACACTGGAGAATCGCGATGTATTTGGCTGTCTTTAGCAGCATGGAACACGCAATAATGCGTAAATTTGCCGGTTCTTTTCTTCGGAAACACAATACCGAAATTTCAATAACAAAACGGAGACAGGAAAGCCCAAATGCATAAGCATACTCATGTGGAAAATATCAAATGAGCACTGAAATAGTGCTTGAGTGCTCTTCTGATGTATCTTTAGCCTTTCTCAATGTTGTAATAAAAATTACCGAAGTGGTGGTACATTCATAATAAGCAACGAGATGAAGGGAAGAAGAGACTACAATGGCTTAAATTCCTCTCAGGCACCGGAATGATGTACACACAGCCAGATGATACCTGTCTGCATGTGTATTTGTCTAGACGATGCCTCTGATCTCCGTGACATGCACTTCCAGTTGAGTGGATTCGCCCAACTGCGCTTCCTTATCCCGACTTGCAGCAGCGCTTGGAATGCTGCATACCAAAGGTACGATACTTCCCCCACTAATTTACAGAATCACCACTCCTGACACACCTACCGATGACATTGCATTCCCACTTAATTTTGTAAAAATGCACTCCTCATCCTTGGGTCACCCTACATCTAAGCTGTTTCACGTTGCCGTCTGATCATGAATGCCGGTTCAGTATAGAAACAGACAATCTTGAATCCGAATAAACAGTATTCGAGCAGTGATTATATAAAGAGAGAAGAGGAAAAGAGCACAAAGTTAAGAAGTCAAAATAGAAATCAAAATAGCAGACAAGTTCATGGTTTGCCTTTTCGTTGGTTCAAGTGAATGTGTTCATTTCTGAAAACAAGATAATAAACGTGCCTTTAGTTAAGGGTGCAGAGTCTATTCACTTATTTCGACTGTTGATAAAACACTTTCCTCTGTTGCTAGTTCGTCATAAATGTTACCTCTTTGAGCCTTAAAATCACGAGGTAAATGGCAACACTACATTTCAGGGCAATCTTTCAGGGTGTGACCAGCCTCTAATTCACATTTTCTGTGTTACAACTAGTCGGCTAGGTAAAACAAACATTTTTCAGTCTTAAGGCAAATAATTCACTACCTGGCATTCACTTGCTTGATACATTCATCACCATGACCAGTGTGTGCGCAAGTGTGTCACTAATACGAATAACACATTACCTTGATCAAGTAGGAATTATGGGTTTCTCTTTGGTGGTACCGGAGGACGTGCAGCTAAAAATGGAAAACAAGAATGCATCATTTACTACGCTTTGCAACCCAAACCAACTGCGATGTATTCGTAAAAACTTTCGGCTAAGCAATGTCATTGTCTATTCTATTAATCATGATGACAATGACCTGCAACAACGCTAAATTGGTTTAACTTGGCATTTAGCTGTAAGGCCTCCCTAATCGAAACACCTCCTGTCCACCATAAGCACTGAAAGATCATCTTCCAGTCTGTATTGACGAGAACGAGGACGGACAGTGAACAGAGATGACAATAGACGAGGGAGAAGGAAGGAAGTCTAACCATATGACATGTTGTAATTGAGCACTTATTTGCACGGACTGTTTTTTCCACTTCGCGTCCAAACCCTTCGACAGCACACATACGGTCTTACGCCTAACGCCTTCCAAATCTCGTGTACGTAAGCAATGAATGTGGCTTCTGACGTCTTAAGAGAAGACATGGGCTTTGCAGATGACTGCTTTTGTGTAAAGGCTCAAGGAACATGGAACAAAACAAAGTCACATGTCAGTTGATGTTACTGATATGCATCCATGCGATATTGAAACATCCTTCTACAGCAAAAAAACTATTTTCCATGTCGAATCCCGCTCCACTGCACGTAAGTGAGGATGCTCAAGAGTGTTCTGATAGTCAGCAACCGCAAAAAGAAGGACGATGAATTTGGATTGAAGCCGTTGTTACTGGAATCGGCTAATTTGTAGACGGGAATCATAACGCCTGACTAGCTGGTCGCGTTTGGCCAAAATCATATTAGTGATATCTAACCTACTGCTCTCATAATCCAGGCACGCAATGTGCCTAAGGGATTACAAGAATAATCCCCGATTGAATGAGCACATTCAGCGTCAACTTACGTTCCATTGCATTCATCTCAGACTGTTCACCAATATTCTGATACTCGGCAGCTGTGACAAAGGAGAACAAAGTTGTGGTTAAGGGAATTAGCCGGTGCCTTAACAGGAATCACAACATCTGCAAAACATATCATTATTTCCTAAAACCTGGACAGTGGCATCTGATCTACTGCTCGCAGATTACAGACATTTTTAAATTCGTCCAAGAATTCCAAAACCTTTTCCTTACACGGTGCAGCTGGTAATGCCTTTGGTCCTGGTGCGATTTGTTTCACGCCAAGATTCTCCTTGCCAAGGCAGAAGTCAATGAAGTTGTAGAGGAATTGTAATTGTGACTAAAAGTGCAATAGCGAATGGGGAATAAGAGAAGGTAGACAAACGTGCAACAACAAGGTAGAGCGGAGGGAGATAACGCACCCAAACTTGCACCAAGTTTGCACGCCACTTCCGCATCGCCAGAACGGTCCCAACGATGTCCACATTCTGTGGATTCGTTCGCAGACGATCAAGGAGAAAGCGAGCTGCCATAAACGTGCCCGTTCGACCGACACCAGCACTGAAAGTAGATACAGAGGCTTTTAGCCATCATTGTACCCACTTGGTAAGCGTTGCCGAACACTCTCGTGTCTACCTCAGTCTACATTCAGTCTTCTGTGCGCGTTGTTACCACAAAGCACTCTTTGAAGAAGCCATCCAGGTAAACAAACGTTTGTCTCACCTGCAGTGTACAATTGTCGGACCGCACTCAACTCCCATTGGGTGTGTCGCC
>NW_020170398.1:1273893-1275737 GCF_000524195.1 Echinococcus granulosus
CATTCGGCACACTGTTGTCAACCCAATCCGTGAAGTGGAACTGGGTGACGGTCCACGGCTAGAGGGTTGAAACGGAATAACTCACGTAACCAAGCAACACATCACTTAGTGTGGCTCGTGAGAAAGCACCACCTACCGACGCCTCGCTCGAGGGATGTATTTTCAACTCACGACGTATGACGCTACCGAGGTTCTCTTCACTCTCCTTCCTCACTTCCACAGTGCACTTCGCCGATTCGAATGTCGACGTCATTCCATCGGGCCAGTACTGTGTACACTTTATTTTGCCATCTTCAATGCATCTGCAAATATTAACAGAAAGATTATTAGATAGTGTGATCAAGTGTTGCGTCCGGCCAACGCTGATGGGTATCATGAAATGGTGCGGTCTCGCATATAAAGCAAATACGACACAAGACTCGGTGAGTGAACGTGGCTGCGTGCTGCATGCAAACGACAGGCAGGTGAATAACGCGCAACGAAACCAAACAGAAGCGCCAAACCACTTGTCTAATACACGATTTTTACCTCTGTTAGGAATAGTGTAGCATAGTCCTGTAAGGCGTGTTTGGCACTTTATAAAAATTTAATCAGCCTCGTTGCAGTGAGGAATTTCTCGAATATTTTGAAGTGGTGTAGTTTGAAAATAGGCGCTTACTGTACTGCTCTTGTTCTCACAAACGCCACTGCAACAAAGATGTGGCAGTAAAAATATCCAATACGCTAGATTGTCATGCAGCCATTGCCACTTCTACCTTCACTATTTCTCTGGCATTATTATTAGTGAACAATGAGCATTCATTCGTGGACGATGGATAGGACACATGGTTACGCTTTCCTCCTTTCCATGTTTCAATTGTCTAAGCGATATATCAGCAAAAGTAGGTCCATGATGCTCGACAGTCAGGAGGATTGGAAGAGAGAAGGGGTATCCAAACATGTATTACATTTTTTACCAAAACTCAGTGATAAAGTAAAAGTTGAAAACCACTCATTTGTGAAGAAATTTAGAGTCGAGATGGATAAACATGTGAAAGACCGGCCTTATAGTTGTTACATCTGCTCTGCAAATCAAAAGCACCACAGAATACCCAGGTATGTACGAATGTAAGGAAAGAAGAGAAGCATTACAGTGTTATCAGTTACTTCAGGCTTCGGCGATTTCCTTTTTATTGCTTATACTGCTGCTGTGGAAGCAGATGTTGGTGCAGCATTGAATGCTACGGTAAATCGTGTTGTATGACGCTTCATTCATGAGGAAAGTGACAAGAAGGCATGCTCCCACAATTGTAGGTAGAGTGGGAGTGGACATGCGGACATGAATAAGACGAAGAAGTGTAGTTGGCAAATGACTGGATGGAGGCGAGGAAGGAGGACGGTAGGAGGATTTGAATGCTAAGCACAAGCAGACAGGCAGGCAGGGGAAGCGGCAGTTGTGGTTGTGAAGTTTCCATTGACGGCTTTACTCATAATTGCGAGCAGATCAATGGAAGACTGGCACAGAAATTCTCACAATTCTGCTTCATTTCTCTCGAATTTTGAACAGGCACAGAGTCATTGTGATTACCAGAGTAAGGTGTTGACAGCGTCAAAATGTGTCTCCTTAATCACATTCGCACTTAATACCTAAAGGTGACACAGTCAAAATGAAATGCACTAAAGGAGGTCAGAAAGCGAAAGGCCAAATGAGAAGAGGAAACAGAAAAGTAGAAGTTGAAGTCGACCAATTGGCGGGGTTGACAACCGAAAAGGACTAGTTAGTTAGACCAAAGATTGTCCAGATTCTGTAGACAGAAGCCAAACGGGGCATAGAAGGAAAGATGGAGCGTCACTAAGCTTACTGG
>NW_020170398.1:1275837-1282569 GCF_000524195.1 Echinococcus granulosus
CAGATTATCAGCAACTAAAAAGACGAAAATGCAGTGTGTAAAGTAGTCTGAAATTCAGAAGATAGCGTTTACGGAAATGAGTGATGAGGAGCTATACTAGGTGCTACAAATGGTCAACTTCTAAATCTCTGTTTAGATGCAATAAACGTCTGTTTCGGACCGCAGTCGAGAAATGAATAAGGAAAAGATACAAAGCGCGAAAATGAAACAGGGGTGGTAAACGGCAAAGGTAATACAATGTAGTTGAGCTAAATCAGAATGAAGGCTGTGAGTATCTCCACCACTTGAGGGGTGCATTTAAGGAATTACCTCTTCTCGTCATCCTACTCCTATATCAACTTCATTTCCGCACTCCTGTGCAGGCAGACTGGACAGTTACTCCAATGGAATTGGTGAACAGTCCACGCGGGCTCCATTTTATTTGCAATGCCCAACTTTATTGCAAAATCCTGTGTCCCATACCAAATTCTAAATTACTTATTCTTTCATTTTTATTGTCTATCAGACTGCAAGTCTTCGAGAGGCAATATGATATTAGTAAACATTGTCTAAGGATGTATTGTATGCAGGAAGATGAGTAGAAATTTCTTACCCAGGGGCAAAGTTATTACGATTTGACACAAGGAAGGACCGCAAATAGAATGCTCTAAAATTGAGACCTGATTTGGGCGCTATTGAATCTTCAAATGCGAATAATGAAGTGTCTATTGAATAGAGAGATGCCGATGGTGGGGCTGGAAAGTAGGCAGGAGTAGACGAATGTACGTGGCAGCATTTAACGCAGAATTCATAGGTTGTGGAGGGTGCAAGACCTTCAAACGTGCAGGTGAGGCCACCTTTATCTCGCCAACAGTATTTTCCTTCAGCTCCTTTTGTATATGCAAAAAATACATCCATTTGGTCCCTATCACTCGGTGAATCCCATTTCACATTCACTGCGGTTTGATTCAATGCAGTGACGTTGATTTTGTTTGGTACTTAAATGCAAAAAAAGATTTGCAAAAACCATTTTCCCTGTATACAACACTCAAGCTCATAAAGGATCGGTAGGTTATTTTGTGTCAATCAGCAGGGTCGCGGTGTTCTAAAAGCCATTCCTATCAGTAACACTGCCTATGCAGAGTAGGCAGGGCATTTACTGTGACAAAACATCAACATCACCAAATCCAGTGTAGTCCCACTATTGTCTGCTGCTAAGCCTCACACAGTTGGCATACAACTCTCATCCCTCTCCTTTGTCGCTTTGCAGGAGATATGAAATTTGAAAAAAACCCACAGTGGGTAAGATGCGCCCCTAAAGAAGCCTTTTTGTGTAAAAAACTTGCTGCCAACTGTTATGAAAATGGGGTCCAAAACATTTCAAAATTTACCCACATGCTAGCTATAATCACCAATAATGGTCTTTCAATGATTTGAGATACACCTACATTATAGACGTTTTGCTGTGTCACATGACATCTTCATTTTTGCCAAACTGCAAACTTGTAACATTTCCATTGTGGCATTACGAAATACCACTCAGCATTTATTTTATGTTCATTTTTAGTAAACTAAGGCAAGGTGGCGCTTCAATGATGCACGAAAGCCTAAACAACATTCTTTACTAAGCATAGGCCATCCTGTTGTCAGTATTATACATATCAAATTTGCCGTCTCCAAATGATTTTTGGAATTAAATCAACTCAATTCATAGTTACTCGGTCATATTTTGTATTCAAAAAAAATCCGTAGCTGGACAACTGGCATGCGGACTGACAGAGAAGGAGTACCCGACACTAGGTGGGTAGGTGATTGCATTGCGAGACACGGGTCTGCACAAACTGTGAGCGTCAAACGGAGTGTCAGATATCTACTGCTACTTGATGACACACGCTTACACTCTATCTACAAGTGTCAGTGAAAAGACAATAAAGAAATACGAAGCATGAGAGGAAAATCCCAACAACACTTGCTAGACACATTAAAGTAAAGGATATTTGACTGAAAGGGAAGCTGCAAGCATTAACACCTTTGCGGAGTGTATTTGGTAACTATATGTACAAGTCCACCCACTACTGCAACGACTTTAGACCGACAAATTCGTGTGTCTAATATCCTATGCAATATTCACACATTTCTTTGATCTGTGCCATCCATCAAAGTGCTACTGCTACGGGGGCTGTGCGATATCACAGGCCATCTACCAGACTTGCTTCGTGTATAGTAAAATAAGTCAACATATCTCACCTTGCATGGGAATGGTCACACTGTTGCAGACGGCATTGCTGCAAGTGTAAGGGCTTGTTTTGGCATTGGTGACGAACTCAAGGAGATCACCACTTGACACGAGGTGAGCCTCTGCGGAGGAGGATGATACAGCTGTTACGGCTGCCATATGTGGGTGACAGGCCCGAACGCACACTTTGTAGGGAAATCGTGGTAGGAGACCGTCAATCGTACACTCCTTGCCTTCTTTAGCTGTGCAGTTTTTCTCCATTGATCCTGCAACGTATGCAACAGTCACATCCACGGGCTCCTTGTCACTCGGCGCATCCCATTTTACGTCCACCGCCGTGTGACCTTTCGCAGTCAATTTGATGTTGCTTGGAGCTAGAACACATGAGGGTAATTGTGAATAAATGTCCTTTTGTAGGTTTGCTCCACATAGGCCAATGCAAAAGAGCCTTATCATGCTGTCTTATGCACCAGGCTCCATGGGTACTCCTAGCCGTTCCATAACTTATGCTATGTTGTCTTAGCCTTGTTGATGTGCCAAAACTGCATCATCACTTCACAGGTGCAGCAATCGCCTCTCAATGCCATTAATTATTCACCTCGCCAAAGTTGGAAAGCAACAATTCCTTGTGCAGGTGTGAATGAGAATACTGTATAATGCCTCCTCAATGTTGTGTATGCAAAAGCGTTTTTTCTCCCTTAATTTCACCCACCGCTTATGATTTGCTTCAACTTGCAACATGTCGTTTTTTTAAACGAGTCACAGGTGGTACACAGAACTCTGTAAAGCAGCGCCTACTTGTGGATCAGCACAGGTAAAGAGCGTATGTCTTTCTGGTATGTAATAGGTTGCTAGAATTCAGTAATGTACGATATTGAGTTAAAACTTTTTCTCGTGTCTTCGCGGAACCTGGTTAACTGCTCAACTCTGCCACAAATCCATGTGTGTCACATCCTACGCAAAATCACTCCATTTTCCAATTGACGCTTTCTCTAAAAGTGCAGGTGGCGAAGATGCATTGCGAAATATGTGGACACCCATCAGGACTACCTCGTAAACAAAACAGAAAAAGTATGTCTCACCTTGCATGGCAATGGTAACGCTTGCGCACGTGGGTTCACTACATATGTACATGTCTGATTCAAGGTTGGAGCCTACTGCAAGGAAATCCCTACTTGAAACGAGTTGGGCGTCTGTAAAGAGGGGTGTTACAGTAGTTTAGATGCAATAAACGTCTGTTTCGGACCGCAGTCGAGAAATGAATAAGGAAAAGATACAAAGCGCGAAAATGAAACAGGGGTGGTAAACGGCAAAGGTAATACAATGTAGTTGAGCTAAATCAGAATGAAGGCTGTGAGTATCTCCACCACTTGAGGGGTGCATTTAAGGAATTACCTCTTCTCGTCATCCTACTCCTATATCAACTTCATTTCCGCACTCCTGTGCAGGCAGACTGGACAGTTACTCCAATGGAATTGGTGAACAGTCCACGCGGGCTCCATTTTATTTGCAATGCCCAACTTTATTGCAAAATCCTGTGTCCCATACCAAATTCTAAATTACTTATTCTTTCATTTTTATTGTCTATCAGACTGCAAGTCTTCGAGAGGCAATATGATATTAGTAAACATTGTCTAAGGATGTATTGTATGCAGGAAGATGAGTAGAAATTTCTTACCCAGGGGCAAAGTTATTACGATTTGACACAAGGAAGGACCGCAAATAGAATGCTCTAAAATTGAGACCTGATTTGGGCGCTATTGAATCTTCAAATGCGAATAATGAAGTGTCTATTGAATAGAGAGATGCCGATGGTGGGGCTGGAAAGTAGGCAGGAGTAGACGAATGTACGTGGCAGCATTTAACGCAGAATTCATAGGTTGTGGAGGGTGCAAGACCTTCAAACGTGCAGGTGAGGCCACCTTTATCTCGCCAACAGTATTTTCCTTCAGCTCCTTTTGTATATGCAAAAAATACATCCATTTGGTCCCTATCACTCGGTGAATCCCATTTCACATTCACTGCGGTTTGATTCAATGCAGTGACGTTGATTTTGTTTGGTACTTAAATGCAAAAAAAGATTTGCAAAAACCATTTTCCCTGTATACAACACTCAAGCTCATAAAGGATCGGTAGGTTATTTTGTGTCAATCAGCAGGGTCGCGGTGTTCTAAAAGCCATTCCTATCAGTAACACTGCCTATGCAGAGTAGGCAGGGCATTTACTGTGACAAAACATCAACATCACCAAATCCAGTGTAGTCCCACTATTGTCTGCTGCTAAGCCTCACACAGTTGGCATACAACTCTCATCCCTCTCCTTTGTCGCTTTGCAGGAGATATGAAATTTGAAAAAAACCCACAGTGGGTAAGATGCGCCCCTAAAGAAGCCTTTTTGTGTAAAAAACTTGCTGCCAACTGTTATGAAAATGGGGTCCAAAACATTTCAAAATTTACCCACATGCTAGCTATAATCACCAATAATGGTCTTTCAATGATTTGAGATACACCTACATTATAGACGTTTTGCTGTGTCACATGACATCTTCATTTTTGCCAAACTGCAAACTTGTAACATTTCCATTGTGGCATTACGAAATACCACTCAGCA
Organism: Echinococcus granulosus; assembly: GCF_000524195.1. Lineage (NCBI taxonomy): Eukaryota > Metazoa > Platyhelminthes > Cestoda > Cyclophyllidea > Taeniidae > Echinococcus > Echinococcus granulosus. The sequence goes on from NW_020170398.1 coordinate 1,280,663, forward strand.
TTTATTTTATGTTCATTTTTAGTAAACTAAGGCAAGGTGGCGCTTCAATGATGCACGAAAGCCTAAACAACATTCTTTACTAAGCATAGGCCATCCTGTTGTCAGTATTATACATATCAAATTTGCCGTCTCCAAATGATTTTTGGAATTAAATCAACTCAATTCATAGTTACTCGGTCATATTTTGTATTCAAAAAAAATCCGTAGCTGGACAACTGGCATGCGGACTGACAGAGAAGGAGTACCCGACACTAGGTGGGTAGGTGATTGCATTGCGAGACACGGGTCTGCACAAACTGTGAGCGTCAAACGGAGTGTCAGATATCTACTGCTACTTGATGACACACGCTTACACTCTATCTACAAGTGTCAGTGAAAAGACAATAAAGAAATACGAAGCATGAGAGGAAAATCCCAACAACACTTGCTAGACACATTAAAGTAAAGGATATTTGACTGAAAGGGAAGCTGCAAGCATTAACACCTTTGCGGAGTGTATTTGGTAACTATATGTACAAGTCCACCCACTACTGCAACGACTTTAGACCGACAAATTCGTGTGTCTAATATCCTATGCAATATTCACACATTTCTTTGATCTGTGCCATCCATCAAAGTGCTACTGCTACGGGGGCTGTGCGATATCACAGGCCATCTACCAGACTTGCTTCGTGTATAGTAAAATAAGTCAACATATCTCACCTTGCATGGGAATGGTCACACTGTTGCAGACGGCATTGCTGCAAGTGTAAGGGCTTGTTTTGGCATTGGTGACGAACTCAAGGAGATCACCACTTGACACGAGGTGAGCCTCTGCGGAGGAGGATGATACAGCTGTTACGGCTGCCATATGTGGGTGACAGGCCCGAACGCACACTTTGTAGGGAAATCGTGGTAGGAGACCGTCAATCGTACACTCCTTGCCTTCTTTAGCTGTGCAGTTTTTCTCCATTGATCCTGCAACGTATGCAACAGTCACATCCACGGGCTCCTTGTCACTCGGCGCATCCCATTTTACGTCCACCGCCGTGTGACCTTTCGCAGTCAATTTGATGTTGCTTGGAGCTAGAACACATGAGGGTAATTGTGAATAAATGTCCTTTTGTAGGTTTGCTCCACATAGGCCAATGCAAAAGAGCCTTATCATGCTGTCTTATGCACCAGGCTCCATGGGTACTCCTAGCCGTTCCATAACTTATGCTATGTTGTCTTAGCCTTGTTGATGTGCCAAAACTGCATCATCACTTCACAGGTGCAGCAATCGCCTCTCAATGCCATTAATTATTCACCTCGCCAAAGTTGGAAAGCAACAATTCCTTGTGCAGGTGTGAATGAGAATACTGTATAATGCCTCCTCAATGTTGTGTATGCAAAAGCGTTTTTTCTCCCTTAATTTCACCCACCGCTTATGATTTGCTTCAACTTGCAACATGTCGTTTTTTTAAACGAGTCACAGGTGGTACACAGAACTCTGTAAAGCAGCGCCTACTTGTGGATCAGCACAGGTAAAGAGCGTATGTCTTTCTGGTATGTAATAGGTTGCTAGAATTCAGTAATGTACGATATTGAGTTAAAACTTTTTCTCGTGTCTTCGCGGAACCTGGTTAACTGCTCAACTCTGCCACAAATCCATGTGTGTCACATCCTACGCAAAATCACTCCATTTTCCAATTGACGCTTTCTCTAAAAGTGCAGGTGGCGAAGATGCATTGCGAAATATGTGGACACCCATCAGGACTACCTCGTAAACAAAACAGAAAAAGTATGTCTCACCTTGCATGGCAATGGTAACGCTTGCGCACGTGGGTTCACTACATATGTACATGTCTGATTCAAGGTTGGAGCCTACTGCAAGGAAATCCCTACTTGAAACGAGTTGGGCGTCTGTAAAGAGGGGTGTTACAGTA
>NW_020170397.1:0-1549 GCF_000524195.1 Echinococcus granulosus
ACTTGGTTGGTCTATTGTAGCAAACGCTCTGCACGGTTTGGAAGGATAGCTCATTCATTCGACCCGGTGCGACCTGAAAACTATGCCTATTCAAATTAGCCATCTGAGCAGGTTCGTGGATTGACACACGCAGTCCATAGGCCTGGTTGAATAGACCAAATAGGAAAGCCTGGCGATCCTTCTTACCGTAGTTTTCGTCAGGACCCATCCATAACACTAAACCCAATTCTTTAATGTGCTGAGAATACTCCTTCACGATTTCCACACTGAAGCAGTTAAAGAATTTCGGATTAGATTGTCGTCTACTTTGCAGTGCTCAGTCCTCGCAGCCAGGTCCTGTGACAGCCCACTTGATGCTGTACCGTAATAGACAGAGAGCAATCAGATCCTTTGAGCTATGTCAAAGCTCCAGATGCGATGGCCATGGAAGGCTTTGGTAGTAGAGAGGAAGGGTATCGTAGACAATTGCCTGTCTTAGAAACTCCAGCAGAAGATCACGATTAAGGAGACGTACACTCTCATTGCTCATCTTCGGAATCTCCACCGATTGAGCTAGCAGCTCGGCTGCTCGCTGACGAATGAGTTGGTTAAAGCGGGTGGGGGAGATGAGAGATTTGTTGCCCCATAGCTCGTAGGCACGTGCTGAGAAGGGCTGATGGATGCAAAATGTAACGGTGGGAAAGGTAATGGGCGCATCCATATCGTTGTAGGTTTGAATATTCACCACATACTCCATATACTCATACACCAACTTCATAATGGAAATGTGGAGGAAGAGGGCGATGAAACACAGATACGTGGCCCACATAAAGCGAATTATTTGGTTCTCAGCTCGTATGATTCGGCTGCAGCCTCGGATGGATGAAGGTGGACTCGAGCAAAAAAGGGCAATTTGCTTTTGCTTGGTTAAACCACCTCTCACCCTCATTGTTCGCAGTGCTCCTCAATTTTGCTTTTGATTTTCTTCTTGTCATGCTTCTCACGCACAACCTTTGATATTCTGTCCTAGAGAATAACAGGAACAGTTGCGCCGATTAACGGGTTATAAGGTAAATACTGAGACAAGTGAGACTTAACTGTTGCACAACTCAGAAAGTCTGTGCCCCTAATGTTTTGTTATCGACAAAATTTTTGACAGGATGACACTTGGTGAGTAGTTATTTGTTCTTTTGCGTTAAACTCCTTTCAAAATGGAATGAAGCTGACTGTTAACAAGTGGTAGAAAGTGATAACGCATCGTAGTGCAAGAAACCGCAATAATGAGGTGTAGTTTTGTTACGAATTCTGTATATTTATTTTAAAAGAGCTTTTTCAGTAGAACAAACATGGAAAAACAGCTTCTGAACATTACGCGTTGAATTGCACGACCAGAAATGCATAAAGGTTATTAGATACGTACATCTAAGACATAAAATCCTTTTGGCATTTAAAAGGTGTTTTTGGTCCACCTTAGGGAAGAAAACAGTCTGATTCTGCAACTGCAGTTAACCGACTCCGCAATTTAGAAACTATGCATGAGTAACGCAGGTGAGTATTAGACTGCATTAGG
>NW_020170397.1:1649-3271 GCF_000524195.1 Echinococcus granulosus
ATAAGAGGGAGTTACTTGATAATTTGCAGTTCTTACCCACAATCTGAATCCACGCAAGGTGGTAGTCATGAAATGATCGTCAAATGCTCGGATCGGCAGGTGCAGCTGCGTGAATCAAACAAACAACTTAGAAAATCATCTCAAAGCATGAAAGTGTACTGAGAGAAAATCATCTGCTTAGGCTATATAATATAGTTGCTTTATAGCTCAATCATTTGTATTGCAAGTTAACGTGCTCTAATGCATAACATCGAGAAGACGCGGCTTCACGGATGAATTGGTTGGTTGGATTCAACATAGGAAGTAAACGTAGGGCAATTGAATGCGGAATGTTACATTACAAATTACAGATGGGAGCTAGAACAGTCGTAAAGAGGCAGGTGAGTATTAGACTGCATTAGGTGTGCAAATTTTAGTCTTGTGCCTATAAGTTGGCAGCGTGATAGGTCAGGCAGGTAAGTGTCCATTTGGTATGCAGAATTAAGACCCGAAGGAGGGTGTGTTGATTAACATGAACCTGCTGCTACATCTCAAACATCCCTCCTTCCTCATTGCAACATCCATTTGCCTTGGCTGGAAATAGCAATTGCTCACGTCTGCGTGGTCAGAGGAATGAAAATCGGTGCGCCAACACACTAAACCGAATGCCTCGCACATCAGTTTTCGAAGTGTCCAGTGACAGAAACTAAACTGATTGGTATCAAAGCCCTTGTGAGCTCATTCCCAAATCGCGTTCAAGCATGGTTGCAGAGTTATGCCCATGAGAGGTGTACAGGTTGGAATGCACCTATAATATAAACTCAGGAGAGACCTAGCAATCCACTAGCATTGAGCCTAAAATGATAGACAAAATATCCTCCTCAGTTACTATATATCCTTCTTACTCTGATTCAGTTCATTGGTCTTCATATCTTCTACCTCTACATCCACTCCATAATCCTCGCTCATGATGCATTTACCTCCACCCTCACCGATTCGAAGAAACCTACAACAAGAGTGGAGAGGCCACGGAAATGCATCGCACTACTCTGGCGGCACTATCACGTCTTCTGCGTCTGGTGGTGGAAAACAAAGGCGTAGCTTCCAACACCGAGATGGTTGATCAAACCCACGCCTTGAACAGTCTCATTAAGAAGTGGCATGTTAGATTCAAAGCCCACCTGCTTCATGTGATTGAGGATGAGAGGCTGTGCTGGAGTCCGTCTGAGGGGAAGTTGCAACGGCTGGCAGAGGCGTGAATACGGCGACTGCCATGTTCAAATGAGGTGATCATGGAAACATGCAATGTCACGATGAATGTTGAGGTGATTATTTAATCTTCTGCATAAATTATTTGCCGAAATCGCAGATTCGCTCAAGTGGTTTAGAATTGAAATACGCTAGAATGAACGACCAGTTAATTATGCAAATGGATGTGTGAGGAGGAGGCAGTGGTTTAATCTCATTGATTTGCATGGTATAATGATGCAAAATGATGGGAGTATAGTGAATTTTACAAAAAAACAGTACCCTACAGCACTGAACCCACATATTGCCACCTACATGTGCCCCTCAATGTGTATAGAGAAGATAACCGCCGGGATCACCACTGACACGTAGGACCGCATTTGAAAGGCTTATGG
>NW_020170397.1:3371-4371 GCF_000524195.1 Echinococcus granulosus
ATGTTTCACATGGATGCAGCTTGCATGGATGCTGAGTGGAGGAACATTGGCGATCGTCTGGCCGCTGTCAACTGCGCGCTGGAGGATCGCATTCACAAAGGTCGACTGACTCTCAACTCCATCAAGCAAGCACTTTCCCACACTCTTCGACCACGTTCGCCACTGCACAGCAAATTCGCAATCAGGTGTGTGGTGCTCTTCTCATCCTCTCACTAAACGCTAACCACTTTCAGCCATGGCTATTGGCGACTTGTGTCTGTGAAAGATGCCGCTCTTACTGATGCTCATTTCAGTAGCAGATGATGCAGCGGATGCTACTCACGCCAAAGTATTTGTTTGTTTAAGTAATTTCTAACCGTGGAGGCTACCCATTATCCTTTCCGTGCTTCACTGATTCACCAATACACTGACACTCTCGGAGGTGTCGAGAAGTGAGTCGATGCTCTCGGTCTTGCACATTTGCCATTTACCAACATTAAATAAGCATCAACATGCATCCCGCTCAGGGAGCTACTAACTACCACCTTCGATATTTGCAGGTTGCCTCCACGCCATGTGCTTAATGCGCATTTTCAAGGTGGCGTCAATGTTTATATGCAATTGAACCAATTGTGAGAGGGTGATTGTTGTGAGCGAACTGACATGTACTGCTTTCCATTACGGCTGGTGGAGACTTGATTTGATGCACTACTTGATGCTCACTCACACCACAGTTATCCCTTCTCCTAGATCTCGGGAGGTGATAGGTGTGAGCCTTCCCTTTGGTTACTTAGTGAGCCACACCATTCTGGTAGAGGCAATGTGCGCCTTCTCTGGCCTACAGATGCGCAACATGCGACTAGACGTGGTGGCAGTGTCAGACGCGACGTTGGTGGGTGGATTTTGTCTCACTGCCTCTCTGCTGCACGTGCGGTGGGAAGAGTCCGAAGCAATCGAAATGGCTCATCTCCTCTGGTTGCTACACTGTGGTCAGTCTACTCTGCCACTATTCTCCAGTCGG
>NW_020170397.1:4471-6157 GCF_000524195.1 Echinococcus granulosus
GCTTTCGTCTGTAAAATGCCAATTCTACAGCTCCAATGAGACTGCTTCTCTATGACCATTCCCAAAGTGTGATTGAAGCAATTAGTTCCCCACAGAACTTTGCTGTCATGACAGCATCCAATTGCCAAATATTAACAAAAGTAAAAACGAAAATCGTGCCCAATGAATACGGGAAATAGCTGGCACTGTAAGGCAGTCAGCAAGGCTTTATGGTTACCTAAAAAGGAAACACACCTTTAAATAGGCAAGCACTTTCAGTTTGCGGGATTAGATGTTCTTCTATTTACCTGTTTGGTTAAATGAATTAATTAACAATTCAGAATGAAAATATTGCCATTTTGTGCTGCAGGATAGAAATTATTTTACGAATTTGCACAATTCTTATGTGAAAATTTGCCCACAAATAGGTCCCATGTTGTCGCAGAATGCAGACACTAGGTGTCTTCAATTTGTAGTAATCCGTAGGAGTTTGAAAGAGGGTGGGAGGAATGTGGTCATAGTGCCATGCTCTCAGGCAGTCGATCAGGCTGCGCAGATTCCACAGCTCATATATCCACTGGCATGGCACAGAGGTTAGCCCATTTGGCCAAAGTACACTAGCAAAGACGCAAAAAAGCTGAAACAGAATTCGGAAGAATTCCTTCCCGAATCAAGTTCATGCTGGGTCCTCCTTGGGGGTACGGGCATGACCGGGCACCAGCTCACCATGTTGCCTCCCCCATTGGGTAAGCAACACAGCACTTTGGAAGAAGATCGCATTACCCTCGAAAGGCAATTGCAGGTAGTCTTTATCGTCAAGCTCGTTTTGCTAGGCTTATGACAATTGTTGGTTCTTTAGAATTCCTCCATTGCTTTACAATGCGTGAAAGCGTGTTGGCGTTCTAATTACTTGCTTCCTTCTCAACAATGTGGTGATTCGCTTTAAGCGGGTACCGCGATGAAGCGAAATGTGATGTAGCACTCGTGAACATGCAAGTCGGCATGTTATTCACACAAATGGAAAAGTCGCATGCGAGTGATTTTCAACGGCACGAAATGTGTGAGCAATAAAGCATGCTTCTCAGGAATGGTTGTCATAAATCCTTGTCATTGCGCAGTCACCTCGAAGCCACTTCAAGTCAATGAAGTCCTCCAATGTGCTCAGTAGCAAAATGGCATATAAAAGCTGCGGTGGGTCAGTGATCCTCAGAATTCCCTCAAATGTGGAACGCGTATCGTGTGACTGCAGTGCTTCTTTGCTTCATAGCGTTCAGTATGTTTCCTATTCTTATTCATGCGCACAATGACTTTATTCTCTGTCCCACTATCACTAATTTACCCTACTTATTTACATTCTTTCCTGTGAAAACTTGAGTAGCTATAAGGTGTAGGATCTCGAAAGCTGACTGAATAATAGTGAAAGTTATTGTAAAGAACAAAAGGCTCGTGTAGTCAGTCGGTAAAACAGATGCCATCATGGCATAATAGGAGTTGAACAATCAAATGTACCATTCACTTCCCCATATTTTGTAAGGATTAACGGACGCGAGTGCAATCGATGAATCCAATGATGTTGCCAATGACGAGGGGAGAAGAAAGGGAACAGCCGAAAGTTCACCGGACATTGGTGCAGTTAATTCGAAGTTCAACACCGAAAAAGAGAGCAAAGTTGTAGAAATTCGGATTGTGACAACGGAGTCTGCGCCC
>NW_020170397.1:6257-7473 GCF_000524195.1 Echinococcus granulosus
CCTATTTGTGTTTGGTGTATGTTTGAGTTTTTTTCGCTACTTTTTTTTAATATCCTTTCTTATTTTTTCTTTATTTTTGCTCCCCATTATTTAGTGCGTTCTTTATTTCTATTTAGTTTTGCCATGTTTTTCCACTTTAAAATTCTTTTCCTCAATGACCTTAAATAACCTCCTTCTGCCATTTTTACATTTTTAGGTCTCTCTCCGGTTTGGATTGCGGTTATTGTCGTCTGCGTTGTTTTGGTTTGTGCCATTGTGGTTGTTATTTGTGTCGTGAAATTCTGCTGCTGTAAACGAGGCCGTGCTGGTCGCCCTGGGCGTGGAGGTCAAAACTCCAATTTGCTGGTTAATGTCAATCAGGTCTAATGACATATGAAATAGATTATTCTCATTTTCGTTTTCAACTTTTTCTTCAGTCTACGTCGTGCCTTATGAACACTGCCTTACTTTTTCCAATTTTTTCGTTAATCTTCATTCGAAATTTTTCCTATGAATTATTCAAATGCTTTTCTGTTTATTATGTTATGCTCTATTTCACCTCGTATGTTTCGCACCTAAATAGATGTAATTGTGTACGCAATCTCAAGCTTGTCTCCTAACTGCTTTGAGTTTTTCAAAATTAAGAATTGGATTTCTTCTAGTTTCGTCGATAGGAAGGAGAAAAGGTTCTGTCATAGAATAACTTCATTTCAATGGGGTTGTTAGCAGCTGGGATGTGTCGAGTAGTACTGCCACTGTGTGCCACTGGATCAACTAATCTACGTGGTGAATGTGGCATTTTCACACATAGTGAGAGAAGGAGACTCCTTCTAATTTGAACACTCGCCTAGCTGCACTCGCAGTACATTCAGCCATTTAACATGCCAAAACAGAGTCTACTCTCACTCCGCTATCACTCCCCACATCATCCTGCATGACTTGGCGACCTACATCTCATTCAGGTGTACGAAAGTTCAGTCGTAGATGATTTGGTATAGAGGCACGCCGTCAAAGAATAAATAAATGTGTAGGTATCTGAATCGGTGCTAACTCAGAGTTGTGGAGTTATCATAGCCCCACTCTCGTGTGACAGTCATCCAAATCACGAGATTCGCAAGAAATCAACCGCCAAGTCGTCATCGGTGCATGTCTGTGACACTTTCGCAAACACGCGTGGCTCGGGCGAATGCACAGACTTGTATCCCATTTCCGTGAAGCTGGAATGAACTGACATTTG
>NW_020170397.1:7573-9752 GCF_000524195.1 Echinococcus granulosus
GTTGAGTTGTTGCAACTTAAATGCTATTGGGGCAGTGTGCGAGATGGACCTGAGACTGTGCCCACTCAAACAAACACAGACTAGTAAATGAGTGTGGTGCGGAAGGAAAATAGAAGTTGAAATGCCTAATGAACAATTTGGGCTATGCTGTGGAACTGCCACCTTCACGACCCTGACAACTCTCCTGATCTCTGTCGCATTGAGTTTCTTACCACAGTTTTCCTCTTCCTATTATTCGACCCTTCCAGTGCATAAAACTTGGTACATTTTATCATGGTAGACATCGTTAAACTTTTAAATATGACGGCAATTGGGAAAAAACTTCCCCTTCCCTAATAAAAGTTATAGTTAATGTAATGTAAAGCCTTCTTTATCTGCTGTGGATCCAACGGTGCCTGCTCAATTACACCGCATCATTGATAATGATTAGGATTTCACTTGAGAGCCTAGAATGTGGATTAGATTCTAGTCAGTGGCTTTACACCTACGCAGTGGCACACAGCAGCTGGGTACAATTTGGCGTTGGAGCACTTCAAAAGCAACAGCATGCCGCAACGCCTTGCGGTGTGCGTAGAATGTTAATCAAAACCATTAGGTGTGGCCTTACCGTCATCGTGGTGACGCAGCGAGAGCTGTGGGCGTTGTGAAGAGCCTGCGGCGACGAGTTCATGGGCGGTACAAGGGTGTACCTACATTAATCACATCATCTCATCATCATTCACGCTGAGGAATATCTTTACCTTTCTTTGATATGGAGGCCCTCAAATTTCCTAAAAGCAAGTTCAATACCTTCTAGGTTCCCTTGCATTGATGCGTCACTTCATCAACTTCGTCATGAGAAACAAATTTCTTGACCTTCGAGAATCATTCCACAACAATGTAAGCGTTGATAGGTGAGTAATAGGTTGCATTCAGACTATTACTTTCTGCTGCTAATTCCCCAAATGATGAACTCCACATGGCGAAACCCCTTTCCTCAGTTCTAAATCTTTGCTGAAGCTGTAGTGAATGTTGAGAAAGAATTGATAACAACAAAGAATATGAAATTATTTGGGGATGGGGGCTAACTCGAACCTTGCTTAAGCAACGTTTAGATGAACATGAATTCTCCAGTGCTGTGAAGTTGGTGACTTGTGCAATCAGGGCAAAGACAAAGTCAAAGAGAGAATTCGATTTGAAGGGTATCAGCTGATTGAATGGAGGCTAAAAAAACTGCCAATTTGACGAGAAGGTAAGAGGAGATGTGAGCAGCATGAGTTATGACGACCTCGCGCCATGCACCATGAAAACGCGGATCCACCTGATAGAGGCGCCGTCACAATGATCACAGCGGATTCGCCAGTCACTTTAGAGCAAATGCAGAAAAGTGACCAACAATGGTGCGGCGTCTGGTTGGTTACGCTGCATAAAAATTCCTTCACACGGACAATGTCGCGACACAATGTAACTCTCGTCAAAGACAGGCGTCTGGCACTCCCAGTAGATATGCAACAAGCTTCATTTTCTTTACTCTTTCATGCTCCTGGAGGTAGCAATCACCAAATTCATCGTTGTTGCACAAGGTTTCACTGCTTCCCTTTCGTAATCCCCATATCCAAATCGGATGCAAATCAGCCAATTTATCCAAGCCCTCCTCCACATGCACTTCAAATGCTCTTCCCTTAGGTAAATTTTTAAATTGTGTGCCACGTTTGCTTATTACTGACCACATGCTTAAAGCTCTCGAAGAGTCACAAAAAGGCAAAGAATGTGAGAAGGGAAGTTTGGAGGTAGTGGGCACTTAGTCTGGTTGGGGTGAGTTAAAAAAGCTGACACATGTAGGTAAAATTGGAGTGAATTAAAACGAAGGCATTTGTATGCATACAATCACCACCACATCTGCTGCTCTAGAAGATGCCTCACCTCCACTTTGATTGCCACCATTCAAACCGCCTAGTGTTGCACAAAAGAATTTCTTAGGTGTCTAGAGAGCATTGGAAATGCACCTTGGCTCGTCTGCCCTCTTACTTGTGGCCATGACCTTGGACGCAGAAAAGCATTGGTTGCAATCAATTATGTTGCTCTTTGACGGTCACAGGATGTAGGTACTAGGATGGTGGGTTAAAAGTGAGAAGCAAATCAACCACGTGGGTGGATGGGTGGTGTTGGTGAGTGGGTGGGTGGTGTTGGTGTTTGAAGT
>NW_020170397.1:9852-25854 GCF_000524195.1 Echinococcus granulosus
GCGCACTTGTGCGTGATTTGCGGGTGGTTCCAGTTTCGATTCGATAGCGTAGAAAAGTGAGCCACCTTAGGCACAGGAGCCTCCACGATTCACACGATAACAGAACATTGTTGCCAAGTCTCACTAGCATCAAACCACTGTCGAAAGAAGGAATGGAAACGACTTGAAAAGACGGGAAGGAAAGAGAGAGTGAGAGTGGAAGATGAAGGTTAAAAAATAATCCGAATTGCAAAGAGGAGAAGAAAAGGAGGAAAGATGACTATCAATGGAGGGGTGGGAAAGAAGGCTTGAGCGATTAAATAAAATCATTGTGTGAAAATAAATTAAAATGAATAAATCGGGAATAAATAAATAAGTTGGTTGTTTGCCTAATCAGGAATGGAGTGCCTTCTCTTATGTCCCTTTTTAGCAGTTCCTCTTTTACTTCCCTCATATCGCTTCCAGCTTCTTTCACCTTTTCCTCAGTATCATTCGGACAACTCCGTCATTCCTCTTTTTGGCCCACCGCATTCTGCCGCCTGCTTCCCCACCTCTTCTCCCAGTTCTTCCATGCTCTTTGTCATTGGTGGCATACATAACGAGGCTGTTGGGAGCACCATCCATCCCCTTCTGAATGGAAGTGAAGTCACTTTAGAATGGCCGCTGACCCTCACTGCACTTAGGCTAAAACAGCGCCAACTTTTAATGAGCCTCCAATTTTAATTTCACATCAACTTCCAAGAAACGCCTGTTTTTCATATTCGAACACGATCACGTACCCTGAAATGCGTGACTTTGGCGCCCCTCTTCTTCACGTGGCTTTCCGACGAATATTACCGCTGATAGCAAGTAGAATGAAGATTGTGCTCGCTGCGGAAGATCACTTTGATGTCAGCACTTTTTACCGTTTAACTACCGCCAAACTCACGACATATTCCACCGCTCATATTGTAGGTACCATTATTCTTGTGGTGGAAATTGCGTATCATAGACTTGATTACAAATGGCAAGGAACTTCGTAATGGTCAGTGCCACAAAGATAACTGCAAATGGGTTTCCAAATGTGCAGATTCTTCAGTTGCTAAGACTTACACCTTCATCTTCTCCCACACATGCATGAAGTCTATTTTTACATTAAGTACAAAGTGTGCGTCCCTTTCTCCAAATCACACATCACCTCCACACAATGTAATCTTTTTTGAGCAAAAACATTTGCCAACCCCAGCGCTGTTACTACTCCAGCTTGCATTTGAAAGGATTTCGTAACCCCTCTTAACTCAGCGTGGCCTACTACTACTTGGTTGTACAGCATATCTGAATGCACGGTAAATAACTAAGCGGTTCTCCGGCAAATGAACGCATTATTCTGCTATGTATAGAAAAAACGCACCTACAGACAGCACTCACAGACCTCCCCTCGCAATCTTCCCATTTCCTTAACCAGGAAGCTTAGTTCACATATGCACAAGAAGCATTTGACTCTCTAGAGTCCCCATTCGCCCCTGATTACATAATGAAACCTATGTGAGCAAAGCAATTGCCCACCTGTGTAAAAGAGAGGCAGGACACCACAAAAACATTTGGGTGAATACGATTTGCCTGTCATTCTGTATTTGCTCGTAGTACCAAAATGTGTGAAAATCCACCCAACAACACAGGCCCTGAAATCACTGCCAAATGAATCCCAAATCACACCGAACCCCGATGCATAAAACTCCAGTAGAACACGAGCAATGTGAAGCCTTACCGTCTATTAGCCAGAGTGCCTACTGCTCGCCTTGTACGATTCATAAATCCAAAGTCCGCGGCAGTGCTATAAGTCTTCCCATTCACTTCCCCTACTCAATTCAGCATCATCTAAAATTTGGTCATGGCATTCTGCTACCCGCTTTCATTATTACATCCATTACAAACTTGAGGAATGGGCATGCTCTTGTCTACATGTTTCGAGATTGGTTCAAAATGCAGCTTAAAGAATGTAGATGGAGCTTCATGACCATCCTCATCATTTCTTTCCGTATCAAAATGATCTAGAGTGATCATCAGGGAGCCTTCGCAGTGTTTTTCTTCAGAGGCGCATTCAGAAAGATTTCCTCTAGTCAACTTTGCGGAGTCTTCTGTTGGCGCGTTCACAGCTGCAGCATCGTTAGGCGAATTCAACCGCGTTGTTCGGCAACGCTTTGGAGCTTGTTTTGCCCTGCGCAAGCCTTCCCGTTTCGCATCACTCGATGCTACCGCAACCACTAAAGGAGACGGCCCAATCACCGAGTCCGCGGAAACTCCCGGATGGTTCTCCCGAATATGCACTTCCAAGACCCATCTTCGACGCTGTGGCATCACCTGTTCGCACAAAGGGCATATCTAAAGCACCAAAATCGACCAAGTTAAATTTCATTCACTTGAGTTAAAGCAGTAGGCAATCAGTTTCACCTGCGGGTGCTTAGTTCGCAAATGCATTTTCAGTGCCTTCTTTGAACTGAACGTAGCTCTACAAGTCTCACAGACGTGTTCTACCACCAAGCCATGCGTGGTAACTCGATGCGACCTCAAAGCTTGAATTGTAGGGAAGCCAGCTGGACACTCGGGGCATAAGTGTTTTCGTCCCAGCGCTGCCACAGTTGCCATGGCGTTCAATGCAGTGATATGTAGAGTTCCTGGGTCTTCCTCCTCGACTTCCAGTCCACCCTTAATGCGTCTCTCGGCGTCAATAGACCTCCCAACAGCTCCGGCAGCTGCTAGAACCTGAGATTTTGGTGCGTCAGTGCGTAACCACATGACAGGAGCATCATTAGCCCCGTTTTTGACACCATGGGTACGTAAATGTCGATTAAGAAGCGACTTCGAGGCAAGTGAGAATCCGCATAACCTGCAAACGAAAGGTCTTTCACCCGAATGCGATCGTATATGCTCGTTCAGGTGAACCTTCTGTCTATAGGCCTTTGGACAGAGGTCGCATTTAAAAGGTCTCTCGCCCGTATGCGTTCGAATGTGTTTTTCACGTGCACTAGCACGACTGAAGTTCTTGCCACATAATTCGCACTCAAATTTCCCGCTGTTCTCGTGACGATCCATGTGCTCACGAAGACTGCCTAGACGCATAGATTTCTGGCAGACGCTACAAGTGACCACCTCTCGGTCCCGATCCCTCATTGGTTGAGAAGCAACCCTTTCAGGAAGAAAGAATAAAGAGGAAGGCAATGAACCCGAGTTTTCATAGCCAATTGGGGAAAGAAGCTGGTCTGTGTTGGAATCAAGTGCTGAAAAGATTGGGAAGTTACTAGTCTCCATTACCTTCGAGATCAGAGCAAACGCATGAAGTGGATGCGTAACCGTTGAATAAGTATCACAACTGCTTGATGTTACCGCTGTTGCTGATGTAGTGGTGGTGTTGATGCTTGTAAATGTTGTAGGAAGTGGTGCTCCCTTTTGTTTCGGTGTTCCCTTAATACGTGGCATTCTAAAAGACAGCTTTGCTGTGTAAGAAGATAAAAATATGTACCACGTTTCTCACTGGCAGGTGAAATATAAACTAAAACTTCTAATTCGGTAAACTAACACAACAAGACGCAAAACTTGCGACACAGCGCTAGTAATTTATGCTACTGTTGAGTGTTAATTTAAAAAAAAAAGGGCAAATTACAACTCACAGAGGCGAAACACGGTGCCAAACTAAGTCACAAGCGCGAGCCCACAGCCCAAGTGCGACGGCCTTCAATCAGGCCTTGACTGTCCGCCTATCAGATCACGAAATGCATTTGGCTACGCATGCACGCACGCACACGTGCAGTGCACGCGGTCTGCAGCCTAATGTGCCACGGATCGAAGCCTCGCGCACGACGGATAGGCAGACAGGCAGAAGTCGCGTGCGAGTGCTTACGTGCGTCCATGACAGACAGGCATGGACCCTAGGCCTGCCTCCCCACGCTTGTGTGTATGTGCGTGTGTGCGTGTCTGCTTATGTGCGTGTATGTACATGTGCACGTGTGCGTGTTTATGATTGGGCCGGACGCCAGGGCACGGTGCTGCATCCCAATCGTGTCCAGGCTTGCACCACAAAACAGCCAGGTATGGAACAAGGTTCTCGTATTTTATCCTTCCATGACGGTATTTTCTTATTCTGCCTTAACTTATTTGATTTGGTCATAATATACAGGACCTTTGGAAGTTGGTATAAACTGTCAATAATTGCTAGATTTGGGAAGGTACTGACCAACACAAATTACCAAAATTTGCTGGAAATGGTATGCTTTCATAATCTCCGATATCAAAAATAGCCGGTGGTTTATTCAGTTATCTAACCAGTTAAGCTACACTGCCTTCAAAACAAGCCTTTTGTTTCAATCCATTGCTGGGATATCGGATTCGACGCGACCAGCTTGTAATATGCCTGTGTGGTACAGTGGTTGTCTGACTCTTGGATTTAGTGGAGCGGCACTTAAAATTTGGCCAATGAACCACGCTGGGTGGGCTGGCCTTCGGGCTCATGCCAGTGGCCCAAATACTTTCTGTATACCGAATAAATGTGTTCTGCCCGAGTATTATGTATTCACTAGTCTTCGGGGAAGTCTCGGGACGCAACACCTGCTCTTGAGACGGTGGGACCATTTGAAAGGCAGGGAGACTACGTGGTGTTGGGGGATATTTTTGATACACACCATTTTAAGCGTATTAGGGAACTCGGTGGCGAAAATCACTACAAGTGGGTTTCATCATTTTAAACTAGACCATTTATTCAATTATAATAAACAGGTAAATTAATTTTTCTGGAAGACCATCGTCAATCCCGTCAGGTAATCTGTGGGTTCACTCCCTTTTCCAGCCACATGTATGTGATCGATTCTTGGCAGTAAGACGAGTAGTTGATGTGCTGACAGTAATCATTTTAATGCAAAAGCTTTACCGGTTTAACTATTGGCTATATTGGATGGATTTCAATGCTGATAAGTGATGTAAGCTATATGCTATCATGTGCTGTAGTTCCAAGAGCCGTTTATGTAAAAATTGCATTTGAAACCATTTTTCAATGCAAATTGGACATCAAATAAGTTATTTACAAGCTGATTAATTAAAGAGGAATTTTCCGAACATCAGCATTGGTTAATCCATAACATTTCTACCAATGGAAATGTTTTAAAGACAAAAATTGGTGATGCAAAAGAGTGCTGCCTGGACTAAGGCGTTTTGAGCTAAGTAAAAATATGAAAATTTTAGAAATATTTGTTTTGATTTACATTTTTGGGCGGCGCGACGGCCTGCTATTATGTGGGCTTTTTATTCGCTTTTGGGGTTTGTCCCCATCTCCTGGCTGATGTGCTTATTTGCCTTAAACATAACCAAATTCTTGAGTACCACAGTCGTTGGTCATGACTGTGATGTCGGTTCCTTCCATCTGTTATTCCATAAATCAATACGGAGTAGTTTTGCATAGAGCTGGCATAGTATTTTTATTTGCTTTATCTTGGACTACTTTTTCAAAGTAGTCAGTTGCATCATTTGAACTTTTTGTGCCTTCTAATCGTATGCTGAAATTTAGTGTTCCTGAAAAGTTTGTTTCTGATGTTTCGGTATCGTTTTCCTGTAGGTAGGGTCATTTGTTATGTATCAGTTTTGGTCTGCACTTCCATTGCCCAATTTTTCGGGACTATTTTGTAATGAGATAATTGTTAAGAAAGTGGGTTCTTTAAATTCACCGTAGTGTTTGTAGCAAATTGGTTTTTGGGGACCAATTTTATGGGTTATTGGTTATTTCTCTCCGTATGCTACGAATTTTGACTCTATGCCATTTGTATTTTCGAATGTAATTTAATGCGACAGCAAATATTGTAATTGTAGAATATGTCCAACAAGACGCTGTTCGGTAAATCGCTGGACAAATACGATTCGAATATTGACGACATAGATGACCTACTTTCGAAGCTGACGGAGGCGGAGATTAAGGAATTGAACGACGATATCGACCCAGACAACTCGCTTCTCCCGCCTTCTCAACGCTGCCGCGATCAGACTACGAAGGCGCCAACTGGACCCTTCAATCGCGAAAATCTCATCAAGTGGGCTCCATAATTCCCTTTCCTTAGGCAGAATATTTCAAAAGCATAAGCGAAGGAAAACTGCTTCTCTTGTTAGCAGATCATGTGAATCAAGCGATGGACTTGATATTTTCTGAAGTATTTGTGGACTGTCCATGGTCTTGTCCATTTCAAAGCAAATTATGACCCCTGTAAATACTCACGCCCATAAATCGGAAGTATTTGTCTGAAAAGATTATAAAATGAATTACCCGTGACCACTTACCATTTGCAATAATGTGGGGCGGTCGCGCATATAGATTTTGTACGTCAGCTACCGATCACGCGGTCTATTTACATTTTTGTCCATCACGTTGTGAGTCGCACGTAGTAGTGCTTGGACTTCGCTACTCTTGTGGCTTTCTTTTGACTAGTAAGACTTCATTTAGAACCTTTAAATAGAGCCCGCGCGGATTATTTCTGATTATTACCTCTGCAAATATTGGGTTTCAAATCACTTTCAAACCACTGTTTTTTGGATTATCAATTATTCAGTAGCCATTGTTGTGGATTTTTAATTTCACAGTTCAACTTCAAGTAGTCTTTCGATTCGTGGTCGTGGGCAATATCCTTGTTTAGTTACTTCTTTATCTTCTTCCAGATTCCTTGTAGAAAAGGCAAAGAATGATCCCGACTGGGATGAAGCAGTTCCCTACGAGAAGAAGATTCGTGGTAAGGTCTTTGAAAAGAAGGTCGAACCGGTGGCGGTGGAGAAAAACGAGCTCTCTGAATTGGGCTTTGATGTGGAATTTGATGAAAGCATCAACGAGGTACGTTGTTGCTGTTTTTAACTGTCAGAGGTTAATTGTTGTTGATGACCGTAGTAAAAGGCACTTTGAAAACTCGGCCGCTTATCTTGCCTACTTTTGGGGATCGGCTCTGAGCGTTTTCGGGAATTGCTCTTTATTCAGGTACATTCTGAACTGTCAGATGGTTTTTTCTTCTATGCAAGCAAAGCTCATTCTATAAAGTCAAGGTGGTTATGAAAGCAAATAATGGATCGCTGGAGTTGCTTTATGAATGCTAGAGAAGTCGAACTGATCTACTTCACGATCAGGGTATTTCACCTTGTTCTCACGAGATATTGAAACATGAATTCCGATTAGTGTTATTTGCATTTTTGACCGTCCACCATTACAGGGTAAAGCGCCTTGTTCTTGTGGGTTATCGGTTTCGTTATATTTTCCCTGAATTTATTCACTGTACTCCTCACATCGATGTGAAATCCTATTAACCGTCTGGATTTTTGGTTATTGAGTTTTGGATTATTTTCTTTAGGATTTAAATCGTGGTTTGGCTCTTAACTCTGAAAATGCCTCTACAATCATATTTATTAGCTCTCCCGGCATTCATTTCATCATCTCTTTAATTCAAACAAATACTTTTCAGAAGTTGTCCATGCTTTTTAAACTCCACCTCCCATTTCACCAGCAGTACTACTAATTCAATGCCTTTCTCATAAGCTTTCAGTCTTCTATAATGCATAATTTTTATAACTAGGTGACCGTATGGCCTAGACTTACACAACTTTTCTGCAACAGAATGAATACCTGTTTTTGATCGTGGGTCATGCTGGTGCTTTTTTCTAGTCTACCTATTTGCAACCCGTTACAGAAATGCTACATTCTGTTCTGCCCATCTGTAATACACTAGCAGAGTCACTTTGGCCTGCAACTATTCTTTGTTTTGAATATTTAAAGATTAAATAAATGTAGTAATTCCCCACTTTTCCCACATTCTTAATTCGACACTATTACTTATGATGATTGTCAAAGTCGTATGCATTCACCCTGTTCAAGTCACCTACTTTTGCTTTCGGTTTTCGGATGACTACGAGTATCCACTTCGTGGATGTTTCTGCCAACTCCGGGAATTCAGCAGTACATTTAATTTTGGGTATTTGTATATACTGTAGCGGTGAATACGCTAAGAAATGACTATTCTTTTCGGCAGATACCTATATGAGGAGGAATAGAGCTTCATATTTCAAGCATTGCTCCAACAACTTTGTCCGAAAAAATTCTCTATATTACGTGGTAAAGTTTTTTCAATGGAAGTACACAAGCATTGGTTTTTCTGTTCTTTTTTTTATTTGTTAGGCATTCAGCGGGAATTTTTAATCATTTGGCTTCAGGTAAAGTTTTCTCCACTGTTAGTATGTTTTATCTCGCTTACAATCATCGACGGTGAATCACTTTCTTACTTTGTTTACGTTTGTGGGAACTATTTGAGATGCTTCCCGCTTTCAGTAGTACCTCTCTATTATGGTAGTGGTCAAATAAAGTCTTTAGACATGACATCTTATTGGGGCCCATCATAAAATTGGGGGGATTCGTTTTACCCTCTGACTAAGATGAAGAATAGGAATCACCTCATTGAGCATTCTTTTTATGATTGCGTGCTTCAAGTACGTCACGTAATTTCAAGTATTGCGATATTTAGGCAGAAATTTTATCTCGTTGAAGGGCCTTTGCTTCTGCTTCGTGCTTGAAGCTCTTGCTGTCCAGCTCGTGGGCTCATTCCAAACACTCATTCAGATATTCTGTAATTTTTTCCTCCTTTTTCCCCAAAAATCGTGGGCACTGTGGAATTTCTAGATAACCGTTGTGAATGCCAACACATGATTTGGCCACAAAGCTTAGCTTGTGTTAGAACGATTTTCTTTTTTTGGTGCATTTTGTAAGTAGGTAACAGAATGGTGACACTTGATAAACTGCAAGGATAGCTGACTTATTAGAAGGTAACAGTTGAATGACACTTTCAGGCAAGATCAATTACTACCCCACCTGGCATAGGTAGAAATACGTAGGCGGTAAATTTTTTTTTTCTGAATCCTGTCATTAATTCCTGCGCTTCCAGCATATATGATGGTGTTCAAGCTGGGCCGGGACTTTTAAATTCACAAAAAAAAGGAAAAATAACAAATTGTGTGACGTGAAAATTGCCTCTAGTTTTCTGATTCCTCCCCTGCTGCTACATCTATACACCTATCTTAGTGCAAGTTTAATACTTGGCATACCTGGCTTTGACACAGAAAACTTTGTCAGTGCAGTCGGACCCCATCAGAGGGGAGCTTGTTTCACTTCGTCATTGGTGTCGAGTTCGCACCTTTTTTCTGCCTTGATTTTTATTTTTATATTTGGAGAGAAATGGTGTAGCCTGCTACTGTCACATAATGCGGCTCAGTTACTATTTCTAACTTTTAAGGTTGTTAAAAATACGATCTTTTTCTTGCCTAGGATGCGCCTAATGCCTTGAAATTGCCTATCTTTCTGAATGGTTGTGGTATTTGCAGGGTTGCCGCAGAAAGATTCGTTTTTTGTGCGATTTCACCGCACTGGAGGTTTTAAGCTGATGCGGCACGCCGATTCAGGGCAGATATTTCACCTACTGGCCCGATGTTGAAAGGAATGATTGAATAGACTGAGCTGGGAACGCGGCTACTACGATTGAGATCGTGCCTAAAGCCTTCTGTTGATGCCTATGGATTTAACGCCTTCAAGTAGAAAAAGCTTTGCTTTTTACTACAGACTGTTTCATTTGCTTACTGCTACTGTTGACCTGTACCAAACGAGTCTGCATCATGAGCGACAACTGTTACGTGTAGTAATGGGTCAAACCTAGCACTTAGTAACGACTTCATAGGCGCTATGGCAGCAACTGATTTGTAAAATTGCAAAAAAAGGATGTTCTGGTTCGACTTGAGCGTACGTTATACGTCTTGAAGGCTGAAAATGATAATCTGGCAAGAGATCGCTCGAAGCGCCCTTGTAATCCAATCCCTCATCCTTAGTTAACGTTTTCTAGTTCTCCATCAGTATTCAGCCCTAATATCTCATCTCTTTACCTTTTTTGTATTTCACAGACCAATGTTTAAGCCTGTCTATTCTCCCTACAGGCCTTGAACAATGCTACAGACGACGAACTCATCGATCTGGCAGCCATCCTGGGTTTCACGGGCATGATGAATCAGGTGCAGTTCCACGCCAGTATCGAGAACCGGGGTCAGGTGGGTGGCGGCTTTCTTGGTGTTGCCAAGGCTGAACAGCTCAAAATTGTGCCCGATGAGCCTCCCAATATGACTGATGTTGAGGTACGTTTATGCTTATCTTCGCTTGCCTTGATCAGGAATTGGATGGCCAATGTTGGGACGGACTTGTTGGCGGGTCACTAGCACCATAACCATTCAGAGGTTGAAGTTTTAAAAACTGTTTGCTTTAAGGGCTACGAATGCGAGCCGGGAGACTGGCTGCTTAAAGAGGGCTTCAGCAGGCAGTAGTATGGCCGTGCAGTCGAATACACGAGATATTATTTTGCTATGCAGCCCCTGGTATGTTTCGATAGATTTAGCCGTCCACTGTGGAGGCCTTCCTTTTTTACTTTTAAGCATGATGTCTAGTGAGAGACGTAGTTTGACGAGTTTAGCTGATCTGGTGGTAATGAAAAGTCGAGATCCTTTCGTGACATAATTAATTTGAGGAGCCTCTTACTCTTGGGATGTAAGACCGAAGGAACTAATATTGTGTGATGTGTTGCGATTTTAGGAGAGCATTAAGAAGCTCACAGCGGACGACGCATCGTTAACGGTGCTGAATCTGAACAACATTAAGGATCTCAGCGCAGAGGTGGTGTCGCGTCTATTCACGGCGGTGGGCGAGAACACAAAGCTGCATGAGCTCCACATGGCCGGGACGGACCTCACTTCGGCCATGATGGAGCCTCTCCTCCTTTCACTCAAGGTCAACCATACTTTGGAGGTTCTCAATCTTGAATCGAACTCCATTACTGGTGAGTGCTGGCGCTTTCCACTCTCCATCTCGCCATTTGGATTCATCTGTCCTCCCATCATCCCACCGATTCACTCAGCTTTGTATTCAGTCTTTTGGGAGTATCTATCAATTTTTTTCTCATTCAAGGGCCACTTTCTACTTCATTCATGCAATCATGCTCTCATCCATCGGCGCCTGACATTGATCCACCTCTTTCTCTCTCACCTGCACCTCCCACCATTCATTTGTTCATTTCGCATCCACTTATCCGCTTATTAATTCATCTACGTGTCTCCAAACTCCTCCCTCGTTTCTGGCGTATCCCGTCCCTATGTTTATTTATCCATCCCTCATCCACTCATCCACCCATTCGCTCCGGATTCATTCATTGATCTCAGGTTCACCCATTCCCATTCTGTACCTCGATCGACCTGTCGATTCTTCCATCTATTCGTGATCAAAGTCAAAAATCCATTATCCATCTCTGGTATACTCCTCTATCATAAATTTTCTATCCCATTGTGATCTCTCCAAACGTCTATTCATCTATCAGTTCATTCGGATTTGCTCAAACCTTGTCCGTCTCTCATCAATCTGTCCACATCGGATCCACCTGTTGATCCGTCCATCCTTCTCTTATTCTATTCATCCATTCTTGACCCAACCAACCTTTGTCGACCAAAATTATCTTCCATACATTGGCCAATTCCTTAGCACATGTTCGTTCTTGATTCCCACACTTCATTTCTCCTATAGGCGACATGATTTTAAAGATTTTGGACTCTATTTCGGACTCAAAGAGCGCCGTAAAAGACCTTCGGCTGGCCAATCAGCGCCAACGCGTGCTCGGCGTGCAGGTGGAGGAGCAGATCGCCAAACTGGTGCTGCAGAATCCACGACTCAGCAACCTCAGTCTGTACTTCGACACACCGTATGCGCGTGTGCAAATCAACGAGCACCTGAAGAAGACCGTAGACACCAATAAACGGCTTGCCCGTGTCAATAAGGGTGCCTAGTGTGACAGCCCAGTTTTTTTGCTGCTGCTATTTGATTCTGTGCAATTGTGCTTATACTTCACCCCCCCCCCCTCTTGCTGCTCCTTCGGATCGTACACCTCTAGGGCGTTCTCTTTTAGAAGTGGTGTCGTTTTTAGAGACGTCACTTCTTTTAACCTGTCGTGCTACAATTTTACACGCGGTACAAATCACTTTTGAGAAGAATAGATTAACCTTCAGCTTTTTGTCCTCCCAATTGTGGTGCGAATTTCACTCTTCAAAGATCGGCGTGTGTAGTGCTTCGATGTATCGTGATTGGTTGGACGGTGGACGTGAGAATATTCACTTGCGGGCTGCCACCTACCTGAAATTGCGCATTTGATATCGTTTACGACAGACTTGTCAGTAGTATGTATTATGGCCTGTTGCAACTCGTAATGGCCAGCACAGACGGCTTTTTTTCCACTGCTAATTTATGAACACAGAATAGAAGAAAGCCCAAGGATATCAACTCCTATCATGTCCACGTCCTAGCGATGATGTGGTTCAATCTAGCACGAACGCCGTAGTTTGTAATGTTGAACAAAGGTACTAGTGTTTGGAAGCCCTAAGCTAACAGGCGTCGGTTGAAGATTTCAACCTCACTACGGCGTTCGGCCATTCATCCACAGCAGGGGATTTGAGTGGCGTCAATCTTTCCAAAATGATCGTGGGTCTGTCAGGAACAACCCTGTCTGTGGTGTCTGCGGTCATTCTCGTAAACATTTGACTAGCGCATGGAGCATCTCATAACACATAACATGCCGTGCAGGGGAATCGGCCGGAAGTCGGAACTTTCAGTAGCAATCCTGCAAGGAGCAACATCGTTCAGCACCACAGACTGTCCACTACTCTGCATAACACATCCTCAAAAGAATTCAAAGCGCATCTGGTGCTTCTGCTCATCTTCCAACATCTGTAGGACTGGAGAGGTGACCTAACTTGAGTTTACGCGCATTTCAAAAGGCGGAGTGCAAAATTCTACGATGGTGTAAGTACAACTTAAGCTATGTATTTACTAATAGCAGCTCTTACGATTAATTCTGCTGTCATTCAGCCTCTGTCACTACTGGGGGGCATTACACCTTTGTGTAGCGTCATTTTTTTACCATTTCCAATTTTCGTTGTGATAGTTAAGTCAGTTTGACCAGTTAATTTGTTTGAAGGTAGTTGCAGTGGGTTAGGCGGTTGAGAGTTTTGAATAATAAACAACCGCTACTGAGCATGCAGAAATTAACCTTTTTTAACATCACTCTGGACATATCTGCAACCGCAAAATGCACTCCTGGTTTGATTCTCTAGAAGTCTCTTCTTTTGTGTCTAATTCTCGCTTGTACTAGAAGCTCTCGCAACCTACTCTCTTGTTCCATTCCTACGATTGTCCAACAGCTGACAAAGACTAAACTTCCTGACAATCGCTACGAGGCCAAGGCCAGTGAAGACTACCAGTAGGTGATAGTCAGCAGACACGTACGCACACTTCGTATCGCCTCCTCAACTAAAGACGGCTGTATTGAAGTTACTGGCCCCTGAATGCTTTGAATGCGGATCCAGCAGGATCAAAGCTCATGCACGAAAACCCCATTTCATCAAACAGGAGGACTTAGAAATTTTCGTCTGACTGGCCATGATCGGACAAAGGATCGAAAAGCAGCAAACACAACAAGCAATAAGGGAAATTAAAAGCGGATTTTATAAAGAGGAAAGGTGTTTTAATTTTTTGTTTCTAATATCCATGAGTAGATACATTCGAAGATCAAGCACAAAATATGCGGGGCTTTACTCTACAACTACAACTTGTATACATAAATGTATATATTATTCAGCTAGACAGCCAATTGGCCTTAAATCTATGCTTGGAGGAAGTGGGTAGGGAAAGCACAACAATTCGGCAGAAGCATCAAGTTTTGGAGTGAGGAGAGAGGACAACGATTATGGTGGGAAATGACTTCCACGATGCCAGGCGAACTGGGATGTGATGAATCCGTTGGGTTATGTGTTAGACTGACTCAAATGCTGTCATTTTGTAATTTCTGATCGGCTGGGCCATTTCATGCACGATTTTAACAACCACAGCCACTGCCTTGACCCTCCGGCCGCTCCGTCAGGCGCTTTGCTAAAAAGGGTAACATTGCTACTTATTACTTATTAAGTAAAAATGTTTGAACATGAGAAACGTGTAGGGATTTGCTTTACTTATCTTCAACAAAATTGTAAAATTTAAATTCAGGAGCATTGCCAAGAATTTTAGACGCAAGATTAATGCAAGAATTTGTGGGCACTATACAGATAGTGGCAATATCGACCACCAGTCACTGTAATTCTTGAAGTGAGTGATAAATTTTCAAAAACTAAAAAACCTCAAGTACAGTCTTCATGGAAAATATTATTGCACCACGTATATCTAAGTAATTACTAACATGTATTTATGTAAATGGAGCCAATTGTAAATGCAGACTCTGGTGTAGCGCATCTAATCCTGGCAAAACTTTAGATTAAAGTAAGGACGAATTGGATTTTGCATAAGCATAAAATCATGTAAAAACTACAGGGAAGGAATGCAAAGTTGCCGACACTTATTCCCTCAATGTTTACCGTATGCAAAAAACTAAGTCAGACTTTTGGGTAGAACGACTGCATTTGTAAGCGCACAGTTATTATAAATGCCAATTTCGTGAGGTGAGCAAATGAGGTCAAATTGACTTCAAGCGCTCTTTCAACTTTCCCTAGCATGGGACTGGTTCAACTCAGTTTACTTGGCATACCGGAGGCCTTATTAAAACGTCTGACTGTGTATTTGCTTAGGCGTTGGTTTGTATTTAAACGAATTGACTGCATACTGGTGTAAAAGCCAAGTAGGTGGGAGTTGGTAAACCCATCCTCCCCAACACTTGACGACGATTGAAAATGGAAAATGGGAAGTGTTGCCTTTTCCGTGGCGGATGTCGTGAAACTTTCTTCAATTGCCTTAAAAACGATTTAAGAAGCACAGGGCATTAGATTTAGGCTTGATTCATTTATTTTTTTTATTTTTTTAAAACTCCTAATCACAACAACGGCGTCGACTAAACCCCGGTGTGAAAATCATATTTGGCACCTTAAAAGAAGTTTTAAAAGGGGAACTTAGAATTCCCAGTAGACAACCCTAAAATAATGCTGCACCATAATCTCGCAATATGAAACAGCATCTGAAGGAAACACTTGAAATTTTAAGCAGTAAGTTTTTCACTAAAAAAATAACACGAGCCAATGAATATGAGGTAATTCCGAGGCAACCCAGTGACCTGAATCGTTGATCTAACACAATGAAATGATCGTCGTTTGTTTTTGGAAATGATGCAGCTGGTGTGAGCGCGCTTGATGAAAGTGTGAAAAAAGGGTGCTGCTGCTATTTGTTAATGCAGTTAAGGAAAGTCCTCTCTCCCAAGAATGAATGAAACAGCATGGAAAGACGCGATTCCACCTACTTTGCAGTCAACATTTGATAAAACCAAACAATAGCAACATACTGAAGTAGGTAATTTCCTTTAGTTCCTATAGCTGATCTGATAATTTCAAAAAGACAAACAATTCTTATCTGCTTCTACATTACATTTCGGCTCAACGTGCAGCATATCTCCTTCAAACAGTTCAAAGTAGAAGTTATCTACACATTTGTTATGTTATCGTAAAAGTTGTTAACGAATTTCCGTATTTTAAAAACAAAGCCTCATTTTGCTTACAACACGACCCCTATAAGAAGTACTCCTAATGCCTTCCAGTTTTACTTGAAATTGTCTGACAAAAATGCTTCTCTGATCTGTATGCATGCAATACGCATTTCATTCCCCCACCCCTTGTTGTATAGTCCCTAAAGTCCCTGCATTGTTGTGAACAGCTGACGTGTGGATGAGATCAACCTCAACAGAGGAAAATGAGCATAAATGCAGCACAGATTTGCTCAATCTTCCTTCCTCAGGGGGGGGGCGATCAGCAATCTGATTTTACTGCAAATACTAGCAAGAGGAGCGGCAGAAGCAGCCACGGCGACAGAGGCAGCGTCAATCGATGCAACACTAACACGCGAGAACTGACCTTCTCCCGCAATCTCCAAACGGCTGACTAGCGACGTAACGCCTGCCACGTCCTCCTACCCCAAGCCACTCCCTTTCC
>NW_020170397.1:25954-39808 GCF_000524195.1 Echinococcus granulosus
GAAAAAGGTTAAACAAATCTTGGCATCTACTTTTATTAAATGATGCACTAGGCAACTATTTTCGAGTCACTTCGGTTGTCATTTGACTAATTTACTACAAAGACCATCCATCCACATGAATAATTTTAAAAAGCCCATTTGAAGTCAGGAATAGATAGGAAGATTGGGTTACAATTGTCGCTTTCCCCTCGATACAAGCAGAGGATATTTTGTGCTGATTTGAGAGCATGCATAAAAGTCTGTTGAGCTATCAGCAAACCCTAGTCTTCCCTCGCAATTTAAGAAATTCGTGCAAGTGTCCAGGTAGGTTAACTCCAAGTCTTGTTTAGTAAACCATTAATTTTGACTATTGGGATGGAGATTCACTTAATGATGCAAATGAATAGAGATGAAAGGTATTTTAGTCGCCTCTGAGACGGGAAAATAGCCATCGAAAATTGTGGTCGTTTGTTGAATAGCTAACTGTAGGATAAACTGGACGTGGGAGATCCGCCTGGATGCAAAATGATATTGCAAAGAGCAAACATCGCAACCCATAGTATGTCCAGAATGCAAAGCTCTGTTTCGTAGTGCCTGAATTTGCGCTGCTCATATACCAGATGAGTCGATACTATGTCACAAGTACAAGAATATAGGTGGTATATTTGACAAATTCTGCTCCTGTCACCGTTTGCGCGCACAAAAATTAACACCAAATACACACGCATGTACGTTGGCTCTAACGTGTCTCAAGTGTGACTCATTTTACTGTTGCTAACACAGGAGAGATGCGGGTTAAAATACAAAAAAACTGTGCAGCACTCATTTAAAATCAACGACTCACCTCCGGGAGCATTGGAACCCGCCATTGCACCGTCTTGATCCGAGGTTTCGGCCACCTTCTCCAAAATGATATCCACCATCAAATCAAAGACAGCCTTCACATTGACATTGTCTTTCGCCGAGGTCTCAAAGAACTTCAGGCCTATGCGTTGATGATGATTAATCAACCCTTAGAATAGTGCCAACGCTTCGAGAAGCGAGTGATTAGGTGTGCACATATGAGACTTACATTCGTATGAGTGTGTACGAATTAATTTAAAATCTTGTACATAAATGAGGATTTTCCACTGCAATTTTCATTTTATGGCCTAGGCAGCATTAGGAGAAAAGTAATGCTCTCACTGTGAGATTTAATGATATTACTCGAATCAAATAAAACTTCTAAGGGATAAAGCAAGAACAGGTTAGTCATTTATGATTTAAAAACCGAAAGGCATAAAAACAAATCACCAAGAGTGTCGGCAAGTGCACGCCCGCGTTCTGCTGTTATTTGACGCTCCGCGGCAAGATCCGATTTGTTGCCGACTAAGACGACCTGTGCATTGTCCCAAGAGTAGGTCTTAATCTGTGTAACCCTTCAAAAAAAAATAGTTAATCAAAAGCTGTTCCATGGGAAAAGCTAGGAGTGTTGTTCGATGAATTAAGAATGGAACTAAAGTGTTCTGTGTAAAGCCTAAAAGCCTAGAAGATTCTCTACATTTTAGGGATCATATGCAAAAACCGAAAGCAATTTACAGACAAAGACCAATTACAATTATATTCACAAGCAAATGTGGCATATTGTATTCGGATAAAAGCTGCAAAGCTAAAAACACTTCTTGGTCAATGGCGAAAGTTAGCACTAATAAAATCTCGCATGGATGTTACTATAAACTAGATATAATCCATCCATTTGAAAGGAGTGAAGCATACAGAAGAATTAGATCATTTTAGATGATTACCAATCTCTAACGGCGTTAAATGAGTCCTCGTTCGTGACATCATACATTAGAATGAACCCGAGGGCACCACGGTAATAGGCCGTTGTGATTGTTCGATAACGTTCTTGACCAGCAGTATCCTAACCCAAGTAATAACAAAATTTTAGCCTACCCAAATTTGCAATTTTACTCGCTTGTCTTGTCTAAAAACCGTTTTTACTTTAAAGTCAATTCCAACGGTTGATACGAATGCGGATGTAAAGCTGTCCTCAGCGTAGCGGACCAAAAATGAAGTTTTTCCAACTGAGGAGTTGCCTATGATGAGAATCTTGAACATATAGTCAAAATTCTGATCCGAAGCATCCTTTGCAGCGCTCATTCCTGATTTAGACCTAATTTGACAAGCCCAAACAGAGCGCGTGACTCACAAGATTACAATCAGGGGAATTCGACTAGCTAAAACAAAATGTCGTTTAGTTTTTTTCTGTTAATTATTTAAGTCCTGCAAAAGCGCCTAATATTTAAACTTATTTGTTAAAATCTGGTCTGTTGTGCGATTTTTCGACTGCAAAACGAAGTAATCACATTGTTTACACCTAATTAATTTAGTCAAAGATTTTTACTGTAACATATTTGTTAATTCCTGATAATGTGTAACAAATTTTAAATTAATAAAATATTTGTTTCAAATTGGTATTTAACTACTGAGGGTTTAGTTATTTGAAGCTCAATTTTCATATATTTACCGCCTCATCCATATCTGTACTGATTATAATGTGGAGCGAGACTCATCGGTCTCCGCTCCCCTATTCCTAGCATTCTTAGACAAGCCCGATTGATTCGCTTTAAACATATTTATTAAAGGTGGCAAGATGGAGAGGGAAAATACAATGTTCAAGAAGGAGGGGAGCTGCAGTCACTAGGTACGGGAGAGGACGATCCGGTCACGAGATTCGAAGTTCCTGCTTGCCTTCCCCCTGAAGGGTACATCAAAACAAACTAAGTATTACAATGATGTGTCGCATCATCTTCGTCTTGTTCTCTGTGGTATTTAAAACCCGCTTTGTTTATTTAATGAATTCCACTATGACATTATACGGGGGCGATACATTTGCAACTAAGCAGGATTTCCCTTCCACCAAGTCAAACAATTTTATTGCAATGCTCACAATCCGCGGCAAATCAATTGTTTGTTTTGTACTGAACGACCTGTATGTGCACTGATAGCTGATATTTGATCTTCAGGACAGTCTCTACAATAAATAAAAAGGGCGATAATTATGTGAAGGGGTAGACAGTGTATAATAGCACTTTGCAGTTGCTATTTATAACCTACATAAACATGCTTTGAATATTCGTCTTGCACCATCTCAGAAACCTTCAAATGGCCGCTCCGACGAGCGTCATCAACATAATGGATCTAGTAACGACCACGATGGGGGTCGCCCAAACTCAGTCTGCGAGTTTTTTTTCTGATTTGTAAACGCTTAAAATTGCCTCTCGTTTTGCTGTGTGGGTTATTTGTCTCAGTTTCACAAATAGAACGCAAAGTGCAAACTGAGTGGGGTGGTCGGCTGCGTTATAATTTTTTTCTCATTTTAAAACAAACCTACCTCCTTCTTTGAGGAAGGAAGTTTTGCATTATTGGTGTTGTTGCATGTGTATCTAGAAATCATCAAATAAAAAAAAACAAACGTTTCTTATTTATATTATTTTTTATCGAGAAAAAATAGCTTAACACATTGGAAGTCGAACGTGTAATCTGAGCGGTGGTGCTCCTGCCCGGGGGATCACTCGTGATTCCACTACTTGTGGATTCTTGCGCTGGCAAACTGACTGACTGCCGTAAAGACGTAAAGTGTATTTAAGCAATTTTAAAGGCTTGTCATTATACGACATTTTATTTATAAACATTCACGTGGGTTGCATTAGAATAGCTTATATGGGACAGGTTTTATTAGTAGTAGCAGACAAAACTTAACCGAACAAACTTTTTCGGGTGTAGTGAAGTGATGAGTTGTGGTGCTGTAATCAACGAGGAAAAGGGTTATATGTCCAGTGTGTAGGACCGATGGGGTGTCAAATTTGCGAGAAGGCAACCAGTTTGTCCGGTACACTCAGCCCTTAGGTTTGTGGTTCCTCAGAAGGAATTGTGGCCAAAAGTGCCTTACTCTTCACATTAATACCTCTTAGCTATTTATGAATCTAAACAAGTCATAAGCTAACCAGGTAATTAAGGATGAGGCAACTTACCAATTTTTTTACGAAAATAGGTCCTTCTGCTTGCTGCACGTAGAAAGAGAGGTTCAATTCTTGATCCATGCCAACCACTGATCCAAGAACTTCATCCTTTTTTGAAGTTTGTAATTCAAACTTGAAGGTTGTTTCATCCACCTGTTGAATACTTACCGGTGGAGCTGGCGGCAGGACTGTTGATGGCACGGTCATCGCAATGGATGGGCTAACCGGCCCCGATTTCGTTAGATCGCTGCCAACCATGCTGAATGCCTGAACAGTGCAGGAGAGCATGCCCAAAGCTATTCTTTCAAGCATTACGACCGTGTCCGGTGTTTCCCTTTTTAAGGTCATCTCGCTCATTTCGATGTGAATACCTCCAGGAGTACTTGTGGTTTTCCCCGGAGGTTTTTATGGTGGATCCCACATCAACTTGAGAATGCCGAGCTCCTCCGCATCAAGCCTTACGTTCCTCACCATTCCTGGGACTAAAAAGGCCAAGCAAAGCCTAGTATTTTATTCCTTTATTAACCTAACTTTTGTAGCATTATTATAAAATACCTGAAATGTAAAGGGAGGACCCACAGTTGGGAAAGGAGACGAGTAAGCAGGAGGCTGACTCTCATTTTTTTGTCATTTACCCTCGCGAGTTCCGCGGTCTCCGTATGTTTCAAGTGCCAACTAAGTGGCATGACAATCTGTCAACTTACTTAGAATTTACGACATGGATTACCATTCTCTGCAAATCGCTTTATTACTTATTTTGGGGACTATTCAAGACGCGATAGCTGAAATTCAGTCAAGAGGGTTTATTTTTAGGTGCAGTTTTCTTAAATTCCTAAGGCAGTAAGAACGGGTTGGGTTTCAATGCAAGCAGTTTCCACAGTAAAACTGTACTGCGTAGCTGATGTGAGTGAAAAATTTCTCCCGCCATTCATCAATCACTTGAGCGGCCTATTCAGCTCCTTGGGGGTCGAAGGGAAGGAAACAGAAAGTTCCAAACATTTTTGGTTCATTTCTATTCACTCTTTGGTGTCAATGGTTCTACAAGAGAGCAGCATTAATTTCACAGGAGAGGAAGGAAAAAAGGTGATTTCGCTCACAAAATGTCGGAACAATGAAATAAACATTTTCTGATGGATGTCGATTGGAGATGTTGCTAATAGTACCGCCTGTTGCATTTCCATCCAACATCACTGCCGGTCAAATTCGACGCCTTAATGGGAGAACCTTCCCTCTGCTAAGTAAGGAAGCCGCACCATCTTCGATTGATCTCATTCAGCCTTCAAAAAATAGCCAAAGAGCATCAAAGAGGATAAATTTTATAAAATAGGTGTCAAGTTAAGCCACCGCTACTGAGATGATAAGAGGTATCGTTGTAAGTGCCACGTGGGCACTACGGAACGTGCTGCCGGCGTATATGTCGTGGACAGTCCACTTGAGTGCCGTAGATCCAGACGGTAGTGTAGTCATTCCTACAGTACCCTGTGGCGAAGAAGGTGCTGGTGAAGTCCATAGTCGCAGCAAAAGCGTTTCTATTTCGGCGGTGAGAAGCTTCCTTTTCGAACGTTCTACAAACACTTCACAGATCTCGCCTTAAGGTCGAGATCTCAACACTCCGGCTAGCGGACATCTACACATACACTGTGTTCCAAACCTCCGATTCTGAGGTCTTAGCATCTTGGCTGCTCGAATCGGAGACCCAACAGGGTCCGTGGTGACGCACCAAAGCACCATTTAAGAATACAATGTCCCTTGAGTGCCAGAAAGAGGGCTTTTAACTCCCAGCTCGGAGTTATCTTTGATGCAGCCGGCAGTGATGATCCTAGTCGTGTTCGTTCTCAACCTGCAAACTCAGGAATTGTTCTTGAGGAAATTTAGTAAGCGGAATGCCACATCAGAATATTTCTTGCTGTGTGACCAAATTGCCCAAGCGATGACTCCCCGTGGCAACGGCGAAGGCAACACGCTGAATTCATGAATAACCACGCACACCAGATGCTAATGCAGCTTTGAGTAGGATGGCTTAACCACAGCAATAACTCATCCTCTATCAAAATTGTTTTACAGTTTTTTATCCCTTAAAGTGTCTTCACTTTTTTTCTCTACATATCTAAGTTTTGAACGCCTCTAGTATGGTTCATTTCCCTTCTCTTTCAGCAACAAACTCAGGTGGAAACGCGATGTCAAGTCAGTAGCAATGGCCAATGATGGAAGATGATCAAAATGGTTTTCAGGGAATACTTACTACGGATCTCTGAACACAACCACTTGCGTCAGGATCAGAGGTAACTCCGCCCTCTTTTTTTAGGCAAATTTTTCTACACAAAATACGACTAGGGTATAAAACATTGTATAGACTTTAACACTACCTCTAAACTGACCCTGTAGTCAATATGACTTATTTGAAGAGGACGAGATATTCACAAGCCTTGATCAGATCTACTGTGTACACCGTCATCGGTAGGCAACATTCTCCCCTCCTTCTATGATGCAAATTCATCAGCAATTCCTGATCGTCCCTGGCGACTTATTGTAGTTCACACAATGCCTCCTAACAACCGAGGTAGAGGAGTAACCAAGAGGAATAATGGAGGCTTTATGCAAGTTGAGGAGACCATGGAGTAACAGCGACGTGCCACGGCTTCGCAAGGTCTTCAATCTCTGTGGTTTCAGTCGGTACAGCGATATCATGGATTTTCATCCATGTCTGCAATCTCTCAATTAGCCGGGACGTTAAAAAAAAGTGTATTTTTATCAAATTTTTCCCAAGTAATGTCTACAAACGTCACTGACAAAAATGAGGCATTATGATAGGAATAGCCGCCGTATTATTTACAGCTCCGTTGATGTAATTGGCTACACACTTGACTCTTTGGTCGAATTTTGCAGAATTTATCTACATCTTCTCGAGCTTTAATAACTTGACTGAGTGATACAGCACCTGTGGGGTTTATTCTGACCATATTCGACAAAGAAAACGTAAAGAAGTAGCTTTATTTTAGAGGATTAGCATCCTTTGCCTTTACAATTTCATCAACCTCCTAGACTTGTAACAAAGCATTTAAAGGTTCCCCTCACCCGCAGAAAAATGCCCTCATTTTGATGTTTAACAAGTTTCTAGGAGCCTCCTTATTCTAACACTCTGGAAGCATTTCACGGTGGTCAGATGTGGTAAGATGGTTTTACTGAATAGAGTCCTCACATTCTAATGTGGACATCTTAGGGACAGGAGGAGCGATGGCATGGGATTTCGGTAAATCACCCCAAATATCCCCAGAAAATTTGAAATTGAGAAGTGTAATGTTGAAGGGGCAGTTTAGTGGCTGGCTCCTCACCTCCTGAAGGCGTGTAATCATGGGAACTGCAAGTGTTCTGCATTGTCCGGTTCCTTTAGCCTAAGCAACAGACACAAAATCGGGTTAATAGGTGGGCTTATAGCCACCACTGAAAATTTTTAAAATATCCTTAATGGTCAACTCACTGTACATTGCGTGCCGGTAAATGCTTCGGCATGGGTTGCTAGAAGGTATTCCTGCGGCGAAGTGCCCTTGCATTGCACCACAAACGGACCTTCACCGACAACGCGAACCTATGACACCTCCTGAATGAAATCGAGCTTCTTCATGAGCGGTTCTTGTGTCTTGATTGGTAACCTGGTCTCCCGTCTACGCTTTGTCGCATCATTCGAACTGACACGTGACACCCGGATTACTTGAGTAACCAGTAGACAAGTCGACTTATGCTGACAAGTCACCTGAGTCGGTGCTTTGTTTATATGCTTAAAATAAAAAGCTCAACAAACTTTACCTATTAGTTTGCATTTAAACTTAACAAAATATTGCTGACTTATCTACTTGTCGATTGGGAAATACCTAATGCAAAATTTTCCTAATCACAGCGAAGTGCATCAGGCGAAGACCACAAAAATTTCTACCTATGAAAACTAACGGAGACTGAGACTAACCAAAGAGAGGATCGCTTCAATGATAATACTTCATGTGCATATGGCCAGGATGGATTTGGCTTTGCCTACCTATCGCACTGAGGAAAAAATCTAAACTTCATAATCGCTGTCAAATTTAACGTGACAACACTTGAAGATTATCTGCCATTCTTCCAGACAATCCAACATCTTTACCATTAAGATGTGCTACGATGACAAGAAAAGCCCTGCTAATATTTTAGGGACACTACTTGGTCATAGACCATCTCAAATTCACTCCGGTGCCTTCACGAAGGTTAACCTTGGCTCTAAAGTGTCGTAAAATCCGGACATGAGATTGGCCAGAACACCACTTCGGCAGAATGCTAAAGATGGCGACGCCGAAGGTGATGACAACCTGACACCTCTGTTGCCTTGCAAGATATAAAGTGCCACGGAAGTTGTTGATGAAAGCGAAGACAGATTTTACAACGAGGAAGAAGGTGGCCAATCACACTTCTGTTAATTGGAAGAGGTGGGTTCCAGGTACAATTGAATGCGCCCAAAAGTTTGGCTAATTTTTAATAAGTAGAAATCGGTCTAACTTGGTAACTTCTAAAATTTAAAATAAACTTTGTGTTGTAATGATAAGACCGAAGATTAAAAGTAGTACTTATTTCCGTACCCGTCGTAAGGTATTTCTGCGACTTTGAAGCCATCAAACAACGGATGAGATTTTTATTACAAGTACCACGCTCTGTCTTATACCATCCCTTGAAAAAAGTCAATTGTTTGCGCCAAAACGGTTCTGTAAAATAAAAAATTAATGTGTTAAAACGAGAAGCGTAAGTTTTCAAAGGACCTGGGTTCATGAATCCCCACAGATGTGAAAGAATTGAAGGCCTCTTCTCAGGCAAAATTTACTTGACTAATCTGAATGTCTTTGAAAAGGGGTGATTGCTGACATAATCACCATAAGTTACTGGTTTACCACAAGTTAGTTGTTTTGGGAAACATTGGATAAAAGGATATAAATAGTCTACGCATAATACCTGTCGGAAATTCTGCGGCACTTAAGCACTTTGTCTACTCGTAATTCATCATTTAATTTACTCCTAGGTATTGTACCTCAAGTCCTCTTTAAACCATATCAATGTAAAGGAGAACTTTGAATTTAAACAATTTGCCAGTTACTGGGATGTTTTCGATCAAGGCAAGACAATGGTAGACAACAAGTGTAGTTTGTATCTCGATCGTTATTTGTAGTATCACTTGTTTAAAAGCAGACCTATTTTATAAAACATTGTATTTGGGGTGGCTTTACAGGGCTGCTATTCGTTCTTAGTTTTGGGCTTGCATTTAGGCACTCTTTATTCATCCAGCTGGATTTCATTCAAACAATAGAGGAAAAGAGAACAAACCAATCAATTGCTTTTCCAAATCAAAAGATCCTAAAATAGGCTAGGCTTTAGGTAAACTTTTTTACAGCACATTAGATTGGAGAGCTTAGCAAACACTTCCACCAAAAGCTTGGCATTCTCAGCCCTCCCAAATTGATACCCACCCTCTGCGAAGGTGGGGGCTAGTAATCGACCAGACTGAGAGGGGCATTTTTTTGTTTGGGATCCGATCTGTCTGCCCCTTCCACTGCTGTCATGTTCTAAGTCTTTTCAAAAGTCTTGGTAAGTCATGACATTTTAAAGGTAGATTTCCAGTATACGGAGGTGGGGGCTATTGCCATGGCTCTGCAGTCACATCAACAGCTGGGAAAATAAAGGGCCGGTGCATTTGAAACCCAGTTAGATCAAGTGCTATAACACCCCCTACCCCTCCTCTCAGCTATTCTGTGCATTAATAATTAATTCCTTCAAAGTTGACATGGCTTACTATGCATTCGAGGCTGGTTTGTAAAGCAAAATTTTTAGCTCAGAAGAAAAATAAAAACTTTTTTCTTAACAGCTTGAAAATGCGATTTCGAAAACACTAAAATAGGCATTCGTAATATTTGAGGCAATTAAAATTGCATAATATTGTGCTTAGTAGCGCTAGTCAGAATCAGGTTTCTTCGCATAAAAATTGGTTCATCACTTAAGCATATTTAATGCATTTTATTAAATTAGGCTATTCAGACTGGTAAATGGGAGACAGCTTACCCTCCTTTTAATTTGTTTATACTGACCATTTTCCATGCATTGTGAAGCGCCGGGTCTTCAAACAGCATATCTTCATTATTTTCAGATGGGGCGGCGCCTAATAGCGGTGCTTCTGCTTTGTGTGACGAACTCCCTCCTTGTCTCATATGTTTGTTCCCAAATTCCAAAAAGGTACATATTCCTGGAATCTGCACCGAATGTTTCTGTAATTGTGGGACACGATGCGTATTTTGTTTGCAATGGTGGAATTAGATGGACTTATGAAAGTGACCAAAAAAATTCTGGACGAGAAGTTGGCCCTCATCCAATCTCAGTGAATTTGAGGAAGGAAGTCACATCCGTATATAATTTGAGTCCGCTTCGACCAAGTTATCATTTGTCTAGCAAATTTAATGCTCCAACATCCGTGTATTCGATGCAGGACGATCGAGGCCGACTAATTCTACGAATTGATAACGCAAGCCTTTCAGATACCGGAACCTATAGGTGCCATGGTGAAGCGAATTCGCAAGATGTGTTTCTCAGCGTTCACCCCGTAGAACATTTTGCCATCAACCGTTCAAGTGGGCTTCCCGCCGTTCCACTTGCTGCTGGAATGATCAAGTTTTTCAAAATGTTTCCTTCCGATCGTGCAAATGAGGTGAGCTGGGTTTTATTAAAATAAAACTTGTCTTTAGCGCATTGCATTTGTACTAAATGCAGATACCCTTGATTATCTCAGGTTATTTTATACTGCCCTTTGACATCAGCCCAGCGCGTTCTCGCATGGGAGTGGCGTGAACCAATTCCACCGGATTCAGATCTTGCAGCCGTATTACCCAGAGATGCGATTCCAAGTAGGACCGTTTCTTTTAACGAATCTGGCATATTTTCCAATGACAATGTGGAGATTGGCCCTAACTTATCCTGGGTTCGCATCCTCGATCCATTTTCGCCCGAAGCACCGAATAAACTCTGGTGCAAGTTTGAGATGCAGGACCTTTGGCATAATAAGGTCAGATACTAGGAAATTGATTTATAAACTACAAAAGACGTCTAGAGTAAGGCTATTTTTAAAATGAATGAGCATTGTTTAATCTTCCAGGTATCCTATTCTGTTAAGTCGGTTTCTTATGCTATCATTTTTTTCATTTGTGGACAATTAGTTGAAAATTTTACTCCATGCTGGCTCTTGCACTAGTTATTGTCTTCGTTGATGTCTATAAAATTTGCTAAACTTTTGTGGTTAAAATAACTGGGAAATTTTTAGTCATTCCCTTTGCGTTAACTTTTATCCTCGTTTAGACTAATTTACTGTGTATGAGTTAGTATAGTGGCACAGTATGCATATCCGATCGCTCAAAATAACTTATGACAAGCCGTTGCACTTGATCTGTTTTCAGAACATGGCTGCATGTGGAATTATAAAAGAGCTGTCGAATCTCAGTCTAAGGATAATTACTTTTTCAGTTTATGAGAAGATTTTGAATTGGTGAAAATAATTAATGGCAGTCAAATACCTGGGGCATAATAGTCATTTCTTCACCCAGACATATTTCTGGTAGTGAGCGTGTTAATTAAATGGCATAATTTCAAAGAAATTTGGATGTCTACACTAACTATTGACGCCGTAATCTTATCCAAAGCTTCTGTATTATTTTCGCAGGGTTATAAATTCAGCTTGTGTAAGCGAAGGACTGAATGTGTTATCTTCTTAAAAATCGCATTTTTATTTCATGAAGTTTGTTTTCAAGCGTTAAATAGCACCTTTTCTCCGGCCCAACTTTGCAGAAGGGGCACCCATCCTACTATGAAATCCATTGGACTCTCTATGAACCAATTAACGTCAAGGTGAAGCTGCACAACTCTTCTACAGAACCGCTTTTTTACGACCAAGAGGCTCGTAACGGCGGTTTTGGCGGCGGTGGGGGTGGGGTGGACTACTCCGCAGTCTATGGCAGCCTAGGGATGGAGCGAGAGCGCTCCTCCCACCGCGATCGAATGGCTTTGCTAGCGGAGCCACAGCCGCGTCTCATTGAAGGCTATCCGGCCCGTCTAGCCTGCCTCTATCGCCCCATCCATGGTGGACAGTCTGCTGGTCGACCGGTGCAAATAGCGGCATGGTTTCGGGGCGACGATTTTCGTTCGATTCCGCAGCCACCGTTTTATGTTAACAGTACGCAGGAGGAGGGCGTTTCTTGGCTTACCGTCCGCGCTTTCCCCGTCTACCCAGCGGAGGAGGGGCCCAGTTCGCTACTCAAGTTGGCCTCACGGGTGCCCTATGAAAAGATCACCTGTGTGGTTAACAGTCTTATTGATGAGGAAAATAATTATACAGTTAATTCCAATGCCAGGTTAGTACTTTAATAAGCTAACGGGCTCAGTTCCTGTCTTTGGTTAGCCTTGTGTCTCTCTTATGGTGGCTCCGTTTCTTAACTCTACTTGGAACTCTTCCTCTTCGGCAATATTATCTAGGGGGATAAAGATGCATCCAGACTACTT
The DNA here is from genome assembly GCF_000524195.1 of Echinococcus granulosus. Lineage (NCBI taxonomy): Eukaryota > Metazoa > Platyhelminthes > Cestoda > Cyclophyllidea > Taeniidae > Echinococcus > Echinococcus granulosus. The sequence goes on from NW_020170397.1 coordinate 38,491, forward strand.
TTGATAATTTAATCTTTTATGCGAAAAAAAAAATTGGAAATTATTTAAAATGTAGAAGACTGCGTGCTCGGAAGTGTGATGCTAAACTACCCAAGCCATACAAACCAGCAGATGTAGTGCACATCCTTGTGCCATTCTTTAAGTATTTCCAACAAAATTGACGCTGTTTTCGCCAAGAGATAATGCGATTCTAGGGCTACGCACGCCGCTTAAGTGAATTTAATGTCTTTTTATAGCTACCGCTACTAGTCTGCGAAAGTTGTCCTCTCCTTTGTTACCGTAAATTCCCGCAATTTTCATTCAGTGGTAAACAACTTTAAGCAGCTTACTGGGGCAATCATCCCGCCCCTTGGGATTTTCCACACCTGATTTGTCCTTATTATCATGCGCATCAACTGCATCAAGATTAAGCCAAATCGCATATTTGTGACTGGATTCAGTCAGTTATAAAAGCAATTATTTTGGTGGCCTTTTTAGTAGTCCTTTTGTTCTGAGGTAAAGAAAGACTAACATGTGTACAGTGGTTTACTCTTCTCTGAATTGTTTCTCCATGGGGATCTTAAGCGGAAGTTTCTGGGATTACCATTACAGACAATTTGCTTGAAGGTGACAAAATCAAGTAAGGACAGGGTTGGGGATTGTCAATCTTCGGGATTTCGTTTTAAACGCGTAAGAGTTGTCGCGCTGCTGCCGTGTACCGTAACGTGCTTCGTGTTCTAGTGCGTTCAGTTAGGTTACTCCACTAAGGGCTTAGGCATGAATGACAGAACGCAAGGCTGTCATATTTAGCTTTCCTGCAACTTCGGCTATCCACTCTCATACCAAACGTTTTTCGCACTACCTGAACTTCTTAACACGAATAAATTTGCACAGGAGGGCCATTGACCCACACTTTCATTATCATCAGCTACAATCAACGGCTGCTTCTTGGCTTTTCTGAAAAAAAGCGTATAGTCGTTTACAAAACGACCAATTTCCTTGGCATAAGTAGTCACGTAACTCGCCTGAGTGCAACTTGTTTCTGCGTCTCCTCCTCTGGCATTCAGGGTATCGAACGAAGTTACAGAAGTGTTTTTTTTTGAGGAATTCATTACCTTTTTTGACGAAAGTGGCAATACTTGAGACTTTTGAGTGCAAACTGCGTTTGTCTTTCGTTACTTCTAGCGTTTGGGAATTAACGGGATGGCAACTTCAGCTCGTTGTCGTTTATGCGAGTGCACCATTTTGGTAGTCTTCTTTACTTCGGCATCGGTGTGGAGATAGCACTGTTATCTCTTTGGTCAAAACACTAGTTCATCGCGGCGTTAAATACTTCTGC
>NW_020170397.1:39908-52166 GCF_000524195.1 Echinococcus granulosus
GAATCAGATGGATGTCTTACGTGCTAGTTGAATGTTCACAGGAGTGTTTGCTAAGGCTGTAATTTGGAAGTGCATTGGCTTGCGTGGGTACGGTCGTTTTGAGAAAATTTATGATGCTTTTGTAGCTAGGTCTTCTACCCTCCTACTATATCATGTTTGAAGTCTTCTGCAGACTTTTGCGGACTTAACCTCCTCGTTCACAGGCTGGTGTGTTTATCAAACACATCATCTTGATTAGCGTTATTCGAATGGACCGGATAGGCTTAGGTTACTAAAGTGTGGCGTTTGGCACCACTTGAATATCTTGCTGCATTCGAGTGGCTAAGGATCCCACTGCCCTATCGCCCACGAGTAAATGTTGACTGGACAACAGTCCAGGGAGGCTGTATTCACCACTACCTATCGTTGTTCGCCAACCGAACTAACGACGTCTTTGCTGGACGTCCCCACGACACTTGTAATGGCTACTGCCAATGCTCATGGGACACGCTACTTACACAACTTTATGCGCTATCCCAACACACAGGCATTCCTCCATCGTTTTCCCCGACAAAATAAAGAACAAGACCACTTTGATCTCTTTTTCCTTAACAAAATTAATTGCATGACCTCTCATTTTTCTTTTACTTTTTATGCGCCACGTAGCTCTCCCACACTAACAGAAGTGGCCAAAAGCTCACCTCCCAATGGCATGCCTCTGTGAATTCGTCCATTCGTAGGCACACTCGTCCCTTGCTGCAGGCGAATAAAAGGCAATTGAGAAAATCCTTCTCTGCCTGGGAAATTACTAGCTACATTTAGAAAATAATAATGAGACAATAGAGGTAATTTTTTTCTCTTTTACGCAATAAACCTTTCGTTGGGCTGCACAATCAGGAAAATGAGCACAATAGGAAACATACTTTGTACCACTTATTTGAGTGACTTTGATGAATCCTCATTTATTTAAATTGGACTTAAGAGAAGGTCATCATTGCCTTGGAAAGTTGTCTTGCTTTTTTGTGGCGTGTAGCACATCTTTGGGAACTTTATGAGGGATGAGAGTTTAGGCAGAATTCCCCTGGAGATTCCGTAAGCAGAATACCACGCCGCAAAGATGCGTTGATCAGAGCCCAGCCTAAAAAAAGGGAATCCGGACAATTAAATTGTGCAGCTGGATATGACATTGTTTTGCTGCTATGATAAACTGGTGTTTGTGTGTGTGTGTGTGTGTGTGTGGGCTTGAATTTCATCAAGCTCCTAGCCGGTACAATCTGAGACAAAGACGTCAGTGCGAATGTCCTTGTCCCGATTTTTACTAGTAAGTTGGACGTATGATGGGTGCGTACGCGACAGCTAAGTAAGCCTTGGAGACTTAAGGTGATCTCGTTTTCGGGTATTTACAGTATTCTGCTTCACTTTGACCTCACAGGGATTGATGGCACGGTTGAAGTGTACCTGTACGTGACATTGATCAATTAGCGCAAGTTTCACGGAAAAAAAAAGTTGTCATGATCGTCCGGGTAAATTCTCTCTGGACCTGACTACATTATTTCTGTCTTTTGTTGTTACAGTAGCCCATTAGGCACATCTAATCATCATCTGTCCTTTCCAAGTCGAAAAATCAGCAGACCTTCTAAATAAATTCCTTTAATTATAGATTCTCTTAAAAGGCGGCTTATTTTTAATTCAGTAGTGGAAGCCATGTGAAAATGGTAATGCGAGTAGCTTGCTATATCCATTCATTCATCTATCTCTTATTTAGAAGCAATCAGTCAGAGTGTAATGTCTTTTTCTCTTTCTGCTTGGTAGTGGAACATACCACCAGTTTTTGTTTTGCGGTTCGCAGATTTGTACCATATCTACTACTTGAATATTTCTGTAATTTGTTTCAAGCTTCGTGTGGTCCTGTTTGTTAAAGCCACCACTAAGAAAAGTAGAAGGGTAACCAACCCAAATAGCCCTTTCTTCATTCATATTATCTCTAATCATCAAGAGATTAGATTGCATAAATCTTCTCATCTCCCCTCCTTTCTAACCTATAGGTTAGTTTACCTGTTGTTTCCACTTACTACGAAAGTATATCGAAACAAAGGAGCCGTCACTCTGAACTGAGAAGTAATATATCGTAATAGTTTACTCTCGGAGTTGTGTGTTGCTGATTCAAATTCATTTCGATGGGTAAATGGATCTAATGTGGGAATGCCATTTGGCAGTGGTCGTGTCGGTTCGCTAAATTCAGAGCCCTCCAAGTGCAATCCCTATTTGAGAAAAAAACTGCGCAGATTTGACAGCTAATTCGTAGTCTAAAGAAAAGTAATTTTACTTGACACTCAAGGCCACGGTGGCAATTCCCTTGGGCATTTGAAAACCCTTCAAGATTTGTACATCAGACCTACTTTGCGCAAACCATGTTGTTAAACTGAAGATACTTTGCGTTCTAGTGTTCCTCAAAGCCGAAGGTGGCTTTTCTTCACAATTTATGCACAATTTTATAGTTATGAAGATGGGGTGCCACCATCGGAGTAAGTCACGCAGCAAGTAGGCGACAAATGTCCTGTCACAGGTACCAACGGCGAAGGGACGTGCCGTGGGGCGCTTAAGCCGGACACCGCTAATGTAAATGGCTGTTGACAGTGGGGTAGTGCTTTTATGTGTGGGACAACGTGGCAACGAGAAAAACTTTCTGAGAAGGTGAAGGAGAGCGTGAAAATCCTACTTGTTATTTGTGCGTAGTTGAACGGTTCGTAAATATGCTTGTCAGTGATGATGCCTACCGCAATGGTTGGGTTTCCAAAACAGCCTCAAAAGTCATCCTTGCGAAAACTATGTCAAATCTTCTTAAAATAATTGCAGAGACAAATTCTTCTCTCATTGGTAACCATAAAGTGATTGTTTATGATTAATAAAACTGGAAAATTTTAAAAGCTATGATGGCTTTTCATTTTTGACTAATACCAACAGCGAATTGAACCACCCTGTCGAGGAATCGCTTCGTCGTACTGGCAAATCTTTCTGTTAGAGCTGTCTTCCACGCACCGCTTGAACACTGGGATAGGTGTAAATCCTTCTCTTCTATTTCACATCGATGAAAAGTCTCTTTTTTGAACAAAAAAATTAAAAACCAATACCGTGTCAGACTAGAGGCGATTCATTAAACAGCTAGTTCCCTAGTCAATCCTAGTATTGCTATCGCTTTCATCCCTTCATGTTTCAGCCTTGTTCTGGAAGTGATTCGACAGCCTCGGATAGTCGAAATCCACAAGATGTCGGCGGAAGTATCTCTGGGTGATTTTGTCAAAATCACCTGCCTGGCACTTGCCAACGGGAAGCCGAACATTTCCATTGACTTTAGTGCCACTGCCGGCAGACGTCCATGGGGATCTACTCTTGACAATCGGCAGGAGCAACAGCGGGAGTCCCTTGAAACTGGCAGTCCTGAAGACGTCCAGATGGCTGGATGGCGCTCCTTAGGGGAATCCTATCGACTGAGGATTCATCGACCTCCAGTAGATCCCAGCAAGCCAATGCTCCATAAACTCGTGGTTGATATTCGTGGTGAGTATTAGATAATACTATATCATCAGCCAACTTCTTTAACTTTGGTGTCACCGATTTGTAAGATTGTGTTCACACAGTGTTTCAGTTAAGGCTTCAATACCCTTCAGCTGCCTGCCTGAGTTTTTTCCTGGCTTTTCTGCGAATTCGATAAGCACTTGAGCTTCAAATGTCGCCCAAAAGCAATACCTTGGCACAAATATTGTAGCCGATTTCCCAACAAACATTCCTATTTTGTTTGGATCCAATCTACTTATTAACGCAGGACTTGAAGTTGGAGGGGTTGCAGAGTCGTATGGATTTACGCAGAACAATTACATGACTTAGAGGCTATGAATTTCGTCTTATTATAAAGTCCTACCTTAGATTAAACTTTTCAAATTATTATAGAAAAGTGGGCAGAGAAATTTTCTGACCTTATTTGATTGGCATCCCAAGGTGACACGAGGCGCCTAAACGCTGCGGTGACACGGATCCCTTATGGCTGAGAGAGAAATTTTGTTTTCTCCTAAGGGTTGTATTCATAGAAACATTATCGCAAGGCATTCCTCCTCCATATAGAAATTGCATTTCTTTTATTAATTAAAAGCAACCGGATAGATTTCATGACCAAGCAATACTAGGCATCTGCGACTAAAATAGCTGCCTTTTGGGGCTTTTTGTTTAATTTACATTAAACCGGTTTTATTTCTCATTTGCACTAATTACATTGATGAGTCTCATCTACTAAGGGTGTACTTCGTCCCGCTATTTCTCCTCACTATCTATGCACTGTCCGGTGCTTTTCTTCTTCCACCTTCAGTAAGATGAAGGGGAAGAGTAAAACGTTATGATTTTATATGCCTACTTTGGCATTATCAGATGAACCACTTTTCTCGTTCATTATATGAGTAAATGGCAATATTTGCCTTGAATAGCTGAGTTAGAATGTGTTTTGGCCTCATGGGGTTGCAGAGAAAGAGACAGGGGACTTTTAAGTAAACTCGAAACGCTTTTGTTGATTGAAAAAAAAGGTGAGAACAGAATTGGCTTCCCAATCCAGCCTCCCGTTGGTACGTGTATCCACCCATGTCAGCGTTGGAATAACGCCCCGCAGATTGACTGTGGCATAGGAGGAATTGGTAGTGCAGCTGGACCACCAGGAAGGAGGCCACTTTACGTCGTCTTTGGTGCTGTAATGTCCACCTCTAACGCGTTCCTGCCATTTGATTTTCTAAATTGCAAAACTCCGTGCTTCTCAATGATAATACCACAGAAAACTTTGTCTCTTCTGCAATATCATGCTAGTTTATGAGTCCATTTGGAGCCCGGAATCAGGCTTCCACATGTTGAATTGGATGTTTACAGGAATAACTGGCGTATTGTTGATGGCTGGAAATGGAATCACAACAGCTGAAAGCATACAGAAGATTTTTCCGCCAGCACGCTGTACTGTGCTTCAAGTCTTCCACCAATAAGACTGCTTGTGGACTCGACTTTTTGAGGCCTTTCTCATCCTTTACAAAAAACCTCTTGCATAGAGCACGCTATTGCATACACACATGCATTGCAGGCATCCTGGTGAACGGTGCCTCTTTCAGCATACTCACCAGTTTTCATGAGTTTTGATTTCACGCACCCCACGCCATTGCGTAGTACCATCACAGTAGCCACCCTTTACGCACCTGTAATATTAAAACCACCGACCGGACTAATACGCCTCTCAATTTATGAAGGATTAGAAGTCCCGAATTGTCGTTGATGATGACGATGATGATGCGGTGGTAAATGACCCATAATTCCCGGTTTGGACAGATAGAAGGAAGTGGGGTGACCAAAATCACCGCTGATTTGGTAGAAATGTTTCCCATGTCTGTTACATGCAGGCGTTTAGTCGTGTGGACAAGAGCACTATCGTGATTTCCACCATAATAATCGGGAGACAAAGACCTCACTACCGTTGCCCTCATTTCCAGCATGCCCCGCCGAGTCAACACGGCGTGCGGCGAGTGAGCACGTGACGACTGGACTGGCCGGATGTCACACTTGTCTTGACCACATTGTGAGCATTAGCTTAGCCCAAGTTTCTCGACATTTTACTGGCCATGCAGTATGAGGTCAGCGAAAACGCACGCATCTCTGGCAGTAGGCGACAAGCAGCCAAAATGGCAATGAAGCATTCTGGTCCAACTTTTCGGTGCAACTAGGGTGGGGAGCTTTAGCACAAACGAGAAACGCATGAAGGTAGGCTTATCGAAGAATGAAGAGAATCATCTTTGATTTTTTAAGCAAAAAGTAGGCCTTATTGATAGACGATAGGGTAAGGATGGATGATGTGCCACTGCTTGCAGGCAGCTTTTTTCCGATTGAAGAAATGAGCAACTACTCCACCCGGTAGTCAAAGCTCCTCTCTTTGGCCGCATCGACTATTTGCCATACCCATCCTTTCCCTTCGAATGAAATTTAGACATTTTGACGTGACGGTGGCCAAAGAACTGTTTGGTGCTGCATTCTCGTCTAGCGGGTTCAGTCGAAACTCCGGGAGAGGGTTTCTTTTCTCCATGCTATAAATAAAGGTTTTTATACTCCCTCCCTTAAACATTTAGAATTTCCCCTTCCCTCATAGTTGTTGGTTGTACAATAAGGCCAGCTGCCTTAGCACTGTTTTTTTTCCATTACCTAGGACCATGTTAGCTTTGATTTTAATCATAATTGGGTGGGTTTATAAGGACGCGAGAAGTAACAATGCTTAACAAGTGTCATAAAGGCAAAAAATTTACGGAAATGTTTGTTTTTATCAACCAAGGACCTCTGGCCGTAAATCCAGATGATTTTTGGAATCAGTTATGCCTCGAATGACGTTTACTTACTTAATTGTTAGGTTTCCCAAATTAACAGCATCAATGCCTTTGGCTTCGCATTTTCCCGGTTCAGGCCGCTTGAAGGATGGTGAAAGAACGCGGCGGTGCGAAATTTACGCTATAAGGCATTGAAATCGTAAAGCACGACAATTTGCTTTAGGGTATGGAAGTTGAGGGTCCAACTGAGCTACGCTGGATTTGTGTACTTGCTGAAATAAATTTTGAGTACAGAGAATCCTCAAAAACCCGCTGTCCAACAACTTTGATGTCAGGTTTAGGTGTATTTGCGGACTTATGTCTATTGAAGGCGGTTTCAGCAAGCAAATTTTTGACAACCGGTCTTCAGTGGGCGTTTTCTTCTGCAGTCATCAGTGAATGAGCTGTAAGCTGGTGGAATTCCCTCATCGACGCATTCAAGATGTGGATTCCTTTGATTGTGCATATTGGTGATATGAAAAAATCCTTGTTTACCTTAAGGTAACTTAGTTTCTGTGTGAATGGTGTGGCTATCATGCCGAGGATGAGGAATGTGTGAGATGGTAAGGCAGAATAATTCATTTTGATTTGATAGAGGAGCAATGAAATAGGCTCTTGGTGCAAGCCTAGGTATGTACTTTTAAGCTGATCATTAGTGGTTAATTATGGTACCGATTTGAGGTACAGAGGATTGCAGTGCTTGGGAGAACATGCAGAGGAAATCGTGAAGCTGTAATGGAATCGAATGACTGAAATGGCAGCACAATTTGCCGAGAGAGGTTGAATGAACTCCAATGTTTTGATCACCTTTTGCGGCACTTTGTAGGAGCCCTACGCGAACACCACGGCACATACCGTTGCCGTGTAACAAACGCCGCAGGTCAGGCCCAACATATTGGACACCTTAGAGTTCGCTCCGAACCCGACCTCACCATCCAGCCGCAACAATCTACCTACTTCCTCGCGCGTCAACCGCTGAGCATCTCCTGCCTTGTTTCAGGCTATCCATTGGCTGGCACCAACCTCTCCACACTCCAATCACCTTCTACAGACGAAGCAGCGGCATCGACAGTAACGGCATCGGCGGTGGCGGTGCTGGGACCGGCTAAGGGAGAGGCGATAGCCCAACAACAACAGTCGCAGCAGCAGAAAAACATTAGAATTCTGCAGGGGGCTGAACGAGTCTCACCAGTGCGTCTAGTCATCCTCAAGGCTAATAGACGCAGAGAACCTCTGGTCTCGGTGAAGCTGACGGATCTGCGAGTCGGTGTCTATGAAGGGTGCGTGATTGTGTGATCAGTGTGGGACTTTGCTGCGATCAACGAATTTTGGAAGCTGCATCACTCCTCTTAACTGTTGTCGTGGCTATTCTAGTCATTGGTTCGCCAAGAATTTAAGGCCGGAATTGTCAGTGCCAATCAATGTGTGATTACGGTTTGGGTCAGGCCTAGCCAGCGACCTTGAAGAGACTTTTTCTCTTTTCAAACAATAACCGAACATGAGAGAATGGTTTTGCACCAACCGACAGTTTTTGAGAATTGAGTAGGTACTGGATGATTTGGACGTTCCTAACATTTGTTAAAAGATTTATTGGCGTTGAAGTTCTTGACAAAATGACATCATGACGGACCTTTTGCGCCGCATTTCTGACTGATTTACATTGCGAAAGCCCATCCAATCAATTACAAATGATAGCTTTGGGAATCCCACCTCTGTTTTATACTTTAGTTCACAAAGTACAAGTTTTCTGGCCAATATTTTGAGGAATAATTTTCTTAATTTTAGCAGGTCTACTTTGGTCGCCATAAAGCAGCATCTAGCAATTTATTGACTTTCGTGTAGAATTCTCCCATTCGGTAATGCAGAAGGCTGCTAAGTAAGGTCCTTGTTTGTTATTGCTAGAATTGGAAATCTTTTCGCTTGATTACCGGTGAAAGCTACTTCTATGAAATGCAATTGTTTTACTGTTCATTTTCTGCAGAGGTTCATAGCTACGCCGAAGGCAAAACTTACTGAGTGGCTTTAACTCGTGTTGAGGACGTTGCATTACGGTGTTGGATCGCTTTAAAATGATGGAGTTATCCGAGTATTAGATGAAGAATTAAACACTTTTTTGTACGCCGAACACGGTTGACACCACTGTGTTTGGCCCGTTTTCCGACCCTTTCAGAGTGCGCGGTATCATCTCGTTTGCACACACCGATGTGCTCTTTGCATCTGGGCTGTTCGTAGGCTCAAAAAGGGTAGTTGTTACACATTTTAATGTAATGGTGGCTTCCAGTCACCATTCTTAACTTTTTACTTATGTAATTTACGAAAGAGGCGATTTGGCACGTACTATTCAAGTCCGTCTGAGAAGGAAAGAAACCACTTCAAGGTGTTCAGAGTGCATGTATTTGTCCACGAAGTTGCCTTCTGCAAAATGCTTGTACTTATCGAAACATTTAGCTAGAAGTCGAAAGACAAATTTGACCTAAAAAGACTTACCATTGAGAGTGATTTATCAAAAGGGAGGCCACTTCGCATCGCCATCAGTTCAGGTGGCTGTCATGGTTCTCAGTTTGGCCTACCTTCTTGAAATTGCAAGGGGTAGAACTCGTGAATAATTGCTCTCATCGCGCCCAGGAGTAAATGTCTCACGTGCCAGCTGAATATTCAACGAAATGAATGCAAAGACTCCGGCTTCGGAAAGAGGTAACAGATTTGGGAGCATCTTTGTTTTACTGCTTGGGAGCTGAGTGCCTTGGGTTATACTCCCTTACGAGTGGATGTCCGCAGAGTTCACAGCTACATTAACACTGATGCTTTCGTTCAGCATTGCGTACTGTTGTACGCATACAAAACCACTGTTGCTAAGCCCTTTTGAAAAATGATACCTGGACTTTTCTCCAACATACATGCCTCCTGTGGAACGGCGGCGGTAAACGTAAAGCCAAGACAAGATAAGCACACCTTATCAGACGACTTTGCCGTATTTTCAAGCGGAGCCAATGGGAGTTAGCAATGCAAGGGTGAATAATGCATCCACTTGTTTTTACCATGGCAGCCAGTGCAGGAGACACGCTTCTGCTAATTAAGCACGAGCTGAAATATATATTTTTTTTGTATTTTGAGGATGACTATTAACTTTTGCAAAGCAAATTGATTTTGGTGTGGATGGTTTTTTTTCTTGTGATTGGTTTGTTGGTTGGTTGTGAAGGAGAAAATGCTGCCAAAGGGGCACTCGATGTGCAACAAGTTCCAGTGCTTGATTTACGGTCCGTAGAACGTGTCGTATTCCCTAATCAAGTGACAAGAGACATTGGTAATTTGAATTTGTGAAATGCCAACAAAAGTTGACTTCGAAGTCGGTGTCACTTTAACTCCCACACACTCGAGAACTGGGTGTACTTAATGTCCTATGCTTTTAGCATAAAACGAAGTTTTCTGATTTGGGTAAAAAGCTTTCATTCGGATATGTTATTCACCAGAAAATGATAAAATTGAGTTTGCACAAATGACAACTGCAGTTGTCGCGAAGAAGTAATTGCATCCAAGAGGAGCGGATCATTCACAACTATTCCTAGTGGAGTTGTCACCTTGGTGGAGACGTAGACGATTTTGTTTGTTTTTTCCTCCGTTTGAAATGCCACTTCGCATTGTTGACGTTGATTGAGAGATGGCTGCTTGGATTTACCACAATTTCTTAAACAAAACTCAAGATATCTGAAAAAGGGGCCGTTATTTTGAAAGAATTGTTCACTTTTCAAGCGGATTGACTATTTTCTATCGGATAGAAACATAAATTTTACCTTTGAGCGTTCAAAGGATGCACAAGTCTTGGAAATTGACTCCCATTGTACAAAGTTTTGCCACTTTGAGCACGTGAATCAGCGAAATAACCCACAGAATCGTTCAACCCTTGTCATTCTGTACTGGACGCCAAAATTTCAACACTTGAAGTAATTTGACAAATTTCCCCTTCTCTCGCATTCATTATGGAAGTTGCAGGTCGTAGGAACTTGACCTTTCGGCCAAAATCAATCACATCAGATTGGAGGGTCTTTTTTGCTGTTAAATGCCACTTGAATGTAGCAATGAGGACGGCTTCGTGTCTAAACTGGCAGACTGCTCTCGAGAGTACTCGCTATTGATGGTAAATGAGTGAATGCCAGTATAGCGAAATCGCAACCTGATTCTTAATTTATAAAATTTGCACGCAGGTGTCAGTAATGCCTGTCCAATGGGCGAGTGTAGTTGTATAGCGTCCCGAGACTCCCTGAAGACGAAAGAAGACAAAATACTCGGGCAGAATATGTATATTCAGCGTAGAGAAGGTGTCTGGACTATTGGCATGGCCCGAAAGGCCAGCTCACCCAGCGAGGTACAAGAGGGCTAATTCAAATGTCCAAAAGTCGCGCCTCACCAATACCAGGAGATAAACCACTACCTTATTACAGTTGGGTCATGACCTGCACTAATGCGACACGCTCATTCATTTACTTATTCCACAATAGGACTAGTTAAACACCAATGGCTTTTCTAGAGAACATTTGTCCAAAGGAATGTCCATTTGCTGAGGAACACTTCTCACTGGATGTTTGACACTGTCTTGTCTTGATTTCACTCCTATAATCTGCCTAGTCTACTTTCTCGAGGCTGTCCATCGACGTTTTGCCTTACTTAAAGACAACCTTTCAAGCCAGATCTCGCTTCATCGATGGACTTGCAGAACATAAAAATTTTGCATTTAACGAACAATAAACATTGTCTACTGCCTGAAAGTCTCCACTATCTCAGACACCTATACATAATTGACCCCGCTTTCCTATGATGAAATCGGTTAAGCCTTTCAAACGTAAGCCTTATTTCAAAGTGTAGTGCAAAATATCATATTCTCTTTCAATGACTAACCGTTCGGGTTGGGCCGCTGGGTGGAAGCATTTGTTATTTATGTACGAATGGATTGAGAAAGATGACCCCACTTCCTCTCGATAGACAAACACTCACACAGCAAAACGGAAGCGCATTAGCTCTTTTTAGGCGGAAATAAATTTGGCCATTTTCCCAAGTAATAAGCATTAGATACGTGCAAATCTCGATCGAGGATGAAAGTCGGATTATCTTCTCGCAAAGAAGATGAAAAAGCCTCCATCTTTGCATTACAGAATCAGATGTAGATGTCAGCGGCCTTTTGCTATGACACCTAACCCACGTTAGTAGATGACAACAAAACGAATTTATTAACTGATCTAGTGATGGTCGCTAAATTGCAGATTCTCCGAGGATATTTGTGTGTCTGTGTGAAAAGAGGCCTTTTTTTCATCACTTTGACGTTTTACCTCATGATTCGGGTAATCAGGGCGTCCTGTTGGATGGCAGTCGAAAATCTCTTGTACTTTTTACCTCTAGGAGGAGTATCAGAAAAGGTGGAAAAATTAAAATGAAAGGCGAAGTCTCCAGCAAATCGTAACAGGAACGTCCTACTGGTGTTGTAGAGACTCCCCAACAGGTAGCATTGGGTAGAATTCTTAGAGGCACTGTAGTGGAGGAGGTTTAGTCAACATACCGCTGTCTGTTCGGTCCTAAGGTGAGATTTTCAAATTTTTTTGTTTTATTCCTCCAACGGCAGGTCTTGCTTGGTAATTATCTTATCATCACACCTTTTTTGAATATTTAATGTGTCTTTTAATGAGTAGAGTCAATTTCTCGAGTCAAATATGCTTAATGCATCCTGTAGCATCAGTTAGGGCTGCTTACGAACACTTTTTTGAAAAAGTCGTTTAACTACTCCTTTGAAATTCATCTTTTTTGCTTATTTTCGAGCTCCTGAGATTAACTAGAGAACGGGCTAGATAATAGTGGAACAAGTATTTTCAACTCTTCTTTATGTGAAAACAATAACTTGGATGATGCATTACTTTGG